>NW_022883385.1:0-15088 GCF_011952255.1 Bombus vosnesenskii | reverse complement strand
TTCGGGTGTCTCTTTGGTTTTTTTCGGATAGTCAAAAATCAAGTCCCAGTGGCGCATGCAGACTTGACTGTGGCAGTCGAATTTTTCCTTCAGAACGTCAATAGCGATCGAATGATTTAACTCGGTGACATCTAACGATTGTATGCTTCGCGCGGCCTTTCCGGTCAAAGAGGATCGTAGGTAGTGGGATTTCTGCACGGGGGTAAGTCGCTCGCTTCGATCGATAGTGGATAAGAAGGAGTCGTAAAATGAATGCCAATTTTCGATGGTACCGTCGAAAGTAGGCAGGTGAATTTCAGGGCAGTTTAATTGATGTCGGCTCGGCGACATTAGATGACTCGCAGCCTTGTGATTTCGACGACGATGCTGGTGTATCATCCATGAGAGTGTGTATTCGTATTACCAGATTGTAATATGTGTCGGTTACTTGGGAAACGCGCGCGTCGTCTATCTCCCCTAAATCTTCTAATTCTCTTGTAACAATCGATATTGTTTCCACGTGTCGTCGAGTAGTGTCGTATAGGCCGTTAAATGGGCCTTATTCGGTTGTCTAGATTTTTCGTATTCATCGAGCCGTTTCGATAGAAAGGTAAATCGACCGATTTGAAAGCCTCGTCTCCGATGCAAGGAGGTAAGTTTCTCTGTGTTTTCCATTGGTATAGCAGATTGTGAAAAGAGTGCAGTGAACGAGCTTACCTTGTGGTTGCGAGTTTAAATGTTACTCGTCACCGTGTGTGTCTCGTTTAATGTGTAAGACGTGTTCTTACTGAAGTCGACCCTCTAGTTGTTGGCGTGAGGCTGCGTGGTTGCGTTCTTGCGTTTTCAAGAGGGTTATGCCCCTTCAAAACTGATGGTCCCTGGCGCTACTGACTTCACTGGAGTGGTAACGCTTCTGCTGCCGTTTCTATTGGATTCACGTGGCACTGTATGGTAGTGGATGTCACTGGCGTGCACTTTTCACTTGCCACTGTATCCGGCTCGAAGGACCAAATGTTACGACCGTTCGGGGAGAGACGCGGTCGTTAGGAAAACGCTTCAGCGAGAGGCGTAAATATTCGCTACGATTATGTTAATCAACGCCGCGAAATAGTCGTTCCCCTGTTTCGGTTAAGATAACAGAGGTCGTTTAATGAATGTAACACTGTATTAACAGGTTTACATAGAATAATATATTTTACAATAATATGATGATTATATTACAGAAATTTGGCTCGACTTTGCGGACTCTCTAGATAAATTCGTTTGCTCGTCAGATTTGTCGAAGTGTCACGTTTGACTCGGCAGAAGGAACTGATCGCCCTTCGATTATTCCTTTGTCTCATTTGGAAGACGACCCCCACTATGCTCGGGTCACGCCACCGCTCGCGCCTATGATCACGTATACCTCTTCTTGTGTGAAAATCGTACCGGTCAAAAATCGACGTTTCTAGAGCTCGCTGCTTGGCGACAACTATGCTCTCGTCGATACATTGTATATGATCCGGCGGGCAGATAAGATGGTCCGCCTGCGACGTTGTAGGCCCGCGAGCGACGGTTAGAAAATACAGCCTGTGGTGAGACTCGTGGCGTAACATCCTGCATATAAAATTGTTACCTTTATCCAATGCATACCACCTCTCACCTCCTCTTTAAAAATATGACCTTTATGAACTTAATGTCTCCCAAAAACGTATTTAGCAGAAAGGATTCGACATCTATAACGATCCAATTAGAAACCTTTTCTAGAGACCATTAGAAAGGCGTTCTCTATCCAATCCTGGCTGAAACATAATTACTCGCACCCCCAGTAACCCACCTCTAAGTCATTCCAATCAACGTACCATGCAAACACGAATCCAACGCGTTCCAGGAATACAAACAACTGCCTGTAGCTGTTTAGCTGTACGCGACGAGTATAATTATTTCTGGTACTCCTCCAGTACAAAACAGACACCCAAACGACATTATTTCAACACAAAAATATTTAAAACAATAGTTATAAAAGCATGATACTTAATACCGCGCTTGACATCAGGTATAATAAAAATAAATTTCTTCAAAAAAATTTCGAGTTAAATCTTAAGCTTTTGTAATTATATCAAACTTGTTCAATTGACTATGAGCAATTTCCATCGTGTTTTGACAACTGACTCATCGTTGATGTATTTCCTCGGAATTGAAAAAGGAATGTGCATAATTTTGTCCTCCGTCAACACTCAAAATATTATCTGCATGCTATACTCAGGGATTCACTTTTATATTACGTTGCCTCATGTTCCATCACTGCTTTCCTACTATCAGTCACTTGAACGGTAATATAAACCAGTCTTCTATTTCCTATACTATTCTGCATACCATTTATCAGGAACAATACATTTTATTTGTTAATCTAACTAGATGCGAAGTTCCTCATTTGTCCTAATATCAATCAATGAATAAGTGAATTGAAATCTGTGAAAATAATGTAAAATCGGAAAATAAGGATAGAAATCTTTTCCCGATTACTTACAATTTATTAATATTAAATTGAATATACAAATATAAATTGGACAGAAAACGATATTTATTTAACGGAAACTAAATGCAATACTCGTATCTATATCAAATAACTTTACAGTTATTTGACCACTCTCGTCACAACGAATCTAACACACACACTCTCTCTCTCTAACAACTCTATCAATTCTCACGACTCTACTCTTCGACGACTCGATACCTCTAACGACTCTACTCTTTGACGACTCAATTAGCTCTGATTCTCGCAACACGCACACTTTTCGATTCGCCTTGCGTAGCGAAACCGTCCTTCTTCTAACGTTGTCTATTGTTTCCCTCATACCTATGTAAGAACTACCAACTACGTGCCTTTAGTCACGTAGGCACTCTTAAACGTAAACGAAGCACAGAAACACGACGTACACGGTTTTTCTATTTTCAACTGATTTCTAATTCGAATTACTTTACGATATTACAATAAGTATCTAGTAATACGACTTCCGAACCGACGTAATTATTGCAATGATTGTTAAATTTCAAAACAATTTCCTATCCATGTTAAACATATTACGTATATGTGCATGTCTAGTATTTCGATTAGTTGCTCTACTTGCGGTAGTTCGCCATTCTGGATCATCTAGACTCAACAAAGATGCATTCAATTTACTCCATACCTTAAAAAGCTCTGTAGCGGCACAAGAGTTAGAATTTGCTTCAAACCAAGTTGTTGTTTTGCTTCGGAATATTTAGAGGTATTGTAAGGAATTATGAACTCCGGCAAAATAATGGCGCCGCTACATGTAACCGTAAAACAAGACGAATTTGTATCTTTTGACCTTCTTCTGACGATTATGAATAAACGAACGTGAGCGCAAACGATTCAGTATAAACTGTGACTAAACGTCTGTATAAATATCGTTTCGCGACAAGATCTGTTTTAAATACACTAACGAGTACACATTTTGGTAGTCTCATTATTCGATCCCCTACAGCTCTTATTAAGGAAGATAGAGGCCTGTGACAGTATTCAGCTTGGTAAACTTTGAACAGAGCATATTGATAAGCCAGAGTAACTAACATACAACCTTTTTTTTCTTTTTTTTTTTTTTTTTTTACGTGGAGAAATCCTCATGGACACTCCGCTGTTGCAGTAATTGCGTAACAGCAGAGTAGTGTCGGACTCTTACCGACTAAAACTCCACGATGACCGCCCGACGCGTATGACAGAGGTGCTCCAGGATTCTCTAATGAATTAACTTCAGTTGCACCCCCTTCACTCGTTCTCTAGTTCTAGCCAGTCCTAATATTTCCTGACTATTGAATTGGCGTTAGGAGGGGCCATTACCCCTAGCGCTGTCTCTCCTTATTGATATTCACCGGAGGCTTGTCTTGTGTGCTTCGACAACTCGCATACAACCTGGTGGTACAAGCTATGAAAAAACTTCCCCGGACATGAGAAAACACATTTGCCCAGATAACGTACGAAAGGTATTAGAGCCCACCAAATAAGATTTGCTACAATTTGCTGTAGTACGTCACAATAAGCCTATGAGTTTCGCGCGTCAGACGATTTTCGAATTAGTTGATGCTTGGATGTTCAAGATACGGAAGCGCGGAGAGATGATACGTTTATGTACAACTTGATCATGGTGCAACCCATTCGTCAGCCAGAAAACTTCATGCACGATTTTCTAAAAAGAAACACATTTCCCCCCTTCCTTATGCCGTACCAATCCTCTCTCGTCGCTCCTTATCTCATACACAGACAGGCCAAATAATGTTGCCGATGACCGCCAACAGCCTGGGTTCATGTACGGGTCTCTTGCCTGCGACAGAAATTTGTTATGTGTAGTATGCGGGGCAGAAAAGCACTTTTGCCATTAATATGAACTAGAAGATTGCAGAAAAATTGTAAACATTTTCCAAATTTTATTAATTTCATTTCATTTCTTAAAGTCTACAAAACTGTTAATCAACATTAAGCAAATATACAAAATCTTGACGTACAGAATAATGGAGCGAATATTAGAAACGATACTACTAAATCTACAAGCTAAAATGTACTATACAAATTTTCTTTAAACTATAAGACATGCAAAGTATATATTTCTGAAAATAAAAAATATCGGATCAAACACTCTTCGAACATACTTCGAACGCTCATTATTACGTATATTACCAAACCAATGCATACAATATAATATATAAACTAAGCCAACGAAAGGCGCAGAGACTGGAGAACATGGGGTCCCCGAGCGTGCAGTACGCTTCAGCATCGTTGCGAACACCAACTCCCTCCGCTTGTCCCAATGCCATCTCGAACGGTGAGACTGCAAACAGAAAATATCCATATATACATCAAGATAGTAATGCAATTTCTATTCTTGCAGCACCGACGTAATACACGGTGCTCCGTAATCGCTCGAGATTCCATATAGTTGTTGAAATCTCTACGCATTAGGTAGATAAAACGTTGCGAGAAATCCTCTTGTCACAGTTAGGTCTTCCAAACCTGATCGCTTGCATTTTTCCCGCTACTTCAGCGTTGTAACGTTACTTTTATTTCTGCCAACTTAGGCACGACATCGTCTAAACTGCCCAATTCAGGACACGATGGCTCCTCCCGGGGATTCTGTTGAGACGATCCCGGATTTTCCGTGTCCTCACCATTGTAGAGCTCATAATTTGTATAATATACCTTCTTCTTCAAGCATTGTTTTTTAAATTTCTGCCATTTTGAAGCTGCTGATAATCGCCGGATGCGTAAATCATTTTTAGCTTTGGAAAGAGCGCACGTCAGCATTGCTTCAATCCGTAAATCGCGTCTGCGCTTTCGGCGACACTTTGATCTTTTGCGGCGAACTTCGTCAATCCAAGTTAGTAACCGTTCAGTTTCTGGCTTGTCGGCGTTAGTTTTCGAAAGTCCCTTCTTTGTCCTCGCCATGCTTTCTCAATTATTTCACCTAATTATTGAGTAAGTAAAAAGTATACCAACCTGTATCCGGCTCCTGTTTGTTGTAGAACAATACAGAAGAGATTCACGCAACTGCACACAAAGGATTTGAAACCACCGAGCAAAACACCCTCCTCACAGCACAGTCGTAAGATGACTAAGGGAAGTCTACGCTGCGCGTCTGAAGTCCGCTGTCTATACCCCCTCCTCTGTCTTTATGACGTAGTCTTACGCGCGAAAATGGAAACTAGTTCCGTGTAAAATCTTACGTTGGCCTTACATTCTCAGAAATTTTGAAAAATTCTTTAATCCAATTAATTTTTAAATATATGTGCGACAATTTTAATGCTAAATTTTATATATTTTGTACATTATATTAAAATTCTTCATTTACAGGAAATAATCAATAGCGTATTGTTGAGGTTGTTCGGTGTGTAAACAGAGAAAACACGTGGATAAATCGTAAGGTAGAAAATATATTTAAATAGAAGTGTAATAAGTAAAAATACAATTTGAGCTGGTCCAGATCCGCAAGCTAACTGTGTTACCTAATAACTGAAAAACCCCGAAGCCAACGTCGCCTGTTTACTGTTTATGGCCTGACTTCGTCGCAGTCTTTTGTCTACACGCTGTCGATGGCTTCAGTGCTTGAGAAAATTAAAAAAGACCAGATGTAGAGTTTTCTTAGAAGTGGTAACTTCACTATACCACTTCAACACTATATAACGTAATACGTTATAACGTTATACTATATAACGTAATACGTTATTACGTTTTCTGTGTAACGTAATACGTTCTAAAATTATACTATATAGCGTAATAAGTGATAACGTTACACTATATAACGTAATACGTTATAACTTAATTCTAAGTAATGTCATAAGTTATAAAGTTATACTGTATAACGTAATGCGGTGTAACGTTATACCATATAACGTAATACGTTATAACGTTATACTCTTTAACGTAGTACGTTATTACGTTATTCTTTATAACGTAATATGTTATTACGTTGTTCTTTATAACGTAATACGTTATAACGTTATACTCTTTAACGTAGTACGTTATTACGTTATTCTTTAAAACGTAATACGTTATAACGTTATACTCTTTAACGTAGTACGTTATTACGTTATTCTTTATAACGTAATACGTTATAACGTTATTCTGCAGAACGTCATGCGTTATAACGTTTCCCTATATAATGTAATACGGTATAACGTTATACCTATATAACGTAATACGTTATAAAATTATACTATATAACGTAATACGTTATTACGTTGTTCTGTATAACGTAATACGTTATAAAATTATACTATATAGCGTAATAAGTTATAACGTTATACTATATAACGTAATACGTTATTACGATACTCTTTATAACGTAATACGTTATAACGTTATTCTGCAGAACGTCATGCGTTATAACGTTTCCCTATATAATGTAATACGGTATAACGTTATACCTATATAACGTAATACGTTATAAAATTATACTATATAACGTAATACGTTATTACGTTGTTCTGTATAACGTAATACGTTATAAAATTATACTATATAGCGTAATAAGTTATAACGTTATACTATATAACGTAATACGTTATTACGATACTCGATATAACGTAATACGTTATAGCGTTATTCTGCGGAACGTCATGCGTTGTAACGTTACTCTATATAATGTAATACGCTATGACATTATACTATATAACGTAATACGTTATAACGTTATACTTTATAACGTAATACGTTATAAAATTATACTATATAGCGTAATAAGTTATTACGTTATAGTATATAACGTAATACTTTATAACGTAATACGTTATAAAGTTATTCTGCGGAACGTCATGCGTTCTAACGTTATACCATATAGCATTATACTATATAACGTAATACGTTATAACGTTATACCATATAACGTAATACGTTATAAAATTATACTATATAGCGTAATAAGTTATAACGTTATACTTATATACGTTATACGTTATATAACGGAATACGTTATTACGTTATTCTTTATAACGTAATACGTTATAAAGTTATACTATAAAACGTAATACGTTATAACGTTATACCATATAGCGTTATACTATATAACGTAATACGTTGTAATTTCGACCAATCGCGGGGAGACGTAATCGCGAGGATAGACGTCAACGGGGGTCGTAAATCCCCGTTACGATTATAACAATCGACACCACGAATTGATCGATCCCCTGATTTCCGTTGAGATAATAAGGGGTGATTGAATTTGTATAACACTGGGATTCACAGTATTATAAAGTATATATTTCCAACACTTAGTTACACTGACGTAGAGAAATAAATAGTTAACAACTTGTCGCACGAAGATGCGATAGACATGTACGCTAGAGCAGGGCTCTTATAATGGAAATTAATGTGTCAATGGACTTAGCACTGTGATATGTTTAGGAGAGAAGATGTATGTTCGACAACACCGAGAACCGACAAAAGATGTGCGTGAAGTATGCAACTCTCGCGCTATGTGTAGACTGCTGCGTTAGGCGTTAGTTGGTAGACTGTCTGTCGCTCTTTTTTTTAATACGGAAGAAAAGTTCGGTGTGGGTGTGCCCCTGTGCCTAAAGAACGCGTATTCGTTGATCCCACTTTCGTTAGGAAAAGTGAGGGTAACGATCCGCGGTGTCGATTGGTCATGACCTGCACTACTGCTCGAAGGGATGAGTAGGGAATCTCCTACCATCGTGGTGCGTAGATGACTGTGTGCGTGAGAAAAACCTAGCTTGTTTTATTACAGGGCTATTCGGATTTTCCTAATGGGTGCATACCCGCTTTCTCCGTGTTTTAAAGGCGACTAATAAACCCAAGGACACCTCTAAAACCGACTGTGTTTCGAGCATATTTTTAAGCTTTAGAAATTCTTCAAGACAACGGATTGAATACATATGGCGAAACAATGCAGGGAAGTGAAAGTTATGGTGGGTCCTTAGGTTTATTGAGGGTCGAAGTGACGTTACGCAGGTCGGTTGTTGTCCGGTCGCGCGGGCTGGCGTGCAGATGTTTTAGGCGGCGTAACATACGTTATTACGTTATTCTTTATAACGTAACACGTTATAAAGTTATACTGAATAACGTAATATGTTATAACGTTATACTATATAACGTAATACGTTATTACGTTATTCTATCTAACATAATACGATATAAAGTTATACCATAAAACGTAATACATTATAACGTTATACCATATAGCGTTATACTATATAACGTAATACGTTATAACATTATACCATATAACGTAATACGTTATAACTTAATTCTATGTAATGTCATACGTTATAACGTTATACTGTGTACCGTAATACGGTGTAACGATATACTCTATAACGTAATACGTCATAACGTTATACTATATAACGTATTACTTTATTACGTTATTCTTCATAACGCAATACGTCATAAAGTTATACTGAATAACGTAATAAGTTATAACGTTATTCTGTGGCACATCGTGCGTTATAACGTTACTCTATATAATGTAATACGGTATAACATAATACTGTATAACGTAATACGTTAGAACGTTATTCTCTAAGACGTAATACTTCATAACTTTAAACCATATGTCGTAATACGTTACAACGTTATTCTGTGGAACGTCATGCGTTATAACGTTCCTCTATATAATGTAATACGGTATAACGTTATACCTATATAACGTAATACGTTATAAAATTATACTATAAAACGTAATACGTTATAACGTTATACTATATAACGTAATACGTTATAACTTAATTCTATGTAATGTCATACGTTATAACGTTATACTGTATAACGTAATACGGTGTAACGTTATTCTACCTAACATAATACGATATGAAGTTGTATTATAAAACGTAATAAGTTATAACGTTATACCATATAGCGTTATACTACAGAACGTAATACGTTATAGCGTTATACTATATAACGTAATGCGTTATTACGTTGTTCTGTATAACGTAATACGTTATAAAATTATACTATATAGCGTAGTAAGTTATAACGATATACTCTATAACGTAGTACGTTATAATGTTACACTGCCTAACGTAATACGTTATAAAGTTATACTGAATAACGTAATCAGTTATAACGTTATTCTGCGGACGTCATGCGTTATAACGTTACTCTATATAATGTAATACGGTATAACATTGTACTATATAACGTAATACGTTATAAAATTATACTATATAACGTAATACGTTATAACGTTATACTATATAACGGAATACTTTATTACGTTATTCTTCATAACGCAATACGTTATAAAGTTATACTGAATAACGTAATAAGTTATAACGTTATTCTGCGGCACGTCATGCGTTATAACGTTACTCTATATAATGTAATACGGTATAACATTGTACTATACAACGTAATACATTATAAAATTATACTATATAACGTAATACGTTATTACGTTGTTCTGTATAACGTAATACGTTATAAAATTCTACTATAAAACGTAATACGTTATAACGTTATACTACATAACGTAATACGTTATTACGCTGTTCTGTGTAACATAATACGTTATTGAACTATACTATATAGCGTAATAAGTTATAGCGATATACACTATAACGTAGTACGTTATAATGTTACACTGCCTAACGTAATACGTTATAACGTTATAATATAAAACGTAATACGTTATAACGTTATACCATATAGCATTATACTATATAACGTAATACGTTATAACGTTATACCATATAACGTAATACGTCATAACGTTATACTATATAACGTAATACTTTCTTACGTTATTCTTCATAACGCAATACGTTATATAGTTATACTCTATAACGTAATAAGTTATAACGTTAATCTGCGGCACGTCTTGCGTCATAACATTACTTTATATAATGTAATACGGTATAACATTATAGTATATAACGTAATACGTTAGAACGTTATTCTCTAAGACGTAATACTTCATAACTTTAAAACATATGTCGTAATACGTTACAACGTTATTCTGTGGAACGTCATGCGTTATAACGTTCCTCTATATAATGTAATACGGTATAACGTTATACCTATATATCGTAATACGTTATAAAATTATACTATAAAACGTAATACGTTATAACGTTATACTATATAACGTAATACGTTATTACGTTGTTCTGTATAACGTAATACGTTAAAAAATTCTACTATAAAACGTAATACATTATAGCGTTATACTATATAACGTAACACGTTATAACGTTATTCTGCGGAACGTCATGCGTTATAACGTTTCTCTATATAATGTAATACGGTATAACATTGTACTATATAACGTAATACGTTATATCGTTATAGTATATAACGTAATACGTTATTACGTTGTTCTGTATAACGTAATACGTTATAAAATTATACTATATAGCGTAATAAGTTATAACGATATACTCTATAACGTAGTACCTTATAATGTTACACTGCCTAACGTAATACGTTATAACGTTATACGATAAAACGTAACACGTTATAACGTTATACTATAAAACGTAATACGTTATGACGTAATACCATATAGCGTTATACTATATAACGTAATACGTTATAACTTTATACCATATAACGTAATACGTTATAACTTTATACCATATAACGTAATACGTTATAACTTATTTCTATGTAATGTCATACTTTATAACGTTACACTGTATAACGTAATACGGTGTAACGTTATACTATATAACCTAATACGTTATAACGTTATACTATATAACGTAATACGTTATTACGTTATTCTTTATAACGTAATACGTTATAAAGTTATACTGAATAACGTAATAAGTTATAACGTTATACTATATAACGTAATACGTTACTACGTTATTCTATCTAACGTAATACGTTCAAAAGTTATACTATAAAACGTAATACATTATAACGTTATACCATATAGCGTTATACTATATAACGTAATACGTTATTACGTTGTTCTGTGTAACGTAATACGTTATAAAACTATACTATATAGCGTAATAAGTTATAGCGTTAAACTCTATAACGTAGTACGTTATAATGTTACACTGCCTAACGTAATGCGTTATAACGTTATACTATAAAACGTAATACGTTCTAACGTTATACCATATAGCATTATACTATATAACGTAATACGTTATAACGTTATACCATATAACGTAATACGTTATAAAATTATACTATATAGCGTAATAAGTTATAACGATATACTCTATAACGTAGTACGTTATAATGTTACACTGCCTAACTTAATACGTTATAACGTTATACTATAAAACGTAATACGTTATAACGTTATACCATATAGCATTATACTATATAACGTAATACGTTATAACGTTATACCATATAACGTAAAACGTTATAACTTAATTCTATGTAATGTCATACGTTATAACGTTATACTGTGTACCGTAATACGGTGTAACGTTATACTATATAACGTAATACATTATAACGTTATACTATATAACGTAATACGTTATTACGTTATTCTATCTAACGTAATACGTTAAAAAGTTATACTATAAAACGTAATACATTATAACGTTATACCATATAGCGTTATACTATATAACGTAATACGTTATTACGTTATTCTTTATAACCTAATACGTTATAAAGTTACACTGAATAACGTAGTAAGTTATAACGTTATACTATATAACGTAATACGTTATTACGTTATTCTATCTAACGTAATACGTTAAAAAGTTATACTATAAAACGTAATGCATTATAACGTTATACCATATAGCGTTATACTATATAACGTAATACGTTATAGAATTATACTATATAGCGTAATAAGTTATAACGATATACTCTATAACGTAGTACGTTATAATGTTACACTGCCTAACGTAATACGTTATAACGTTATACCATATAACGTAATACGTTATAACTTAATTCTATGTAATGTCATACGTTATAACGTTATACTGTATAACGTGATGCGATGTAGCGTTATACTATATAACGTTATTCTATGTAACGTCATACGGTATAATGTTATACTACTTAACGTAATACGTTATAACGTTATAACATATAACGTACTACGTTATAGTGTTACACTACCTAACGTAATACGTTATATCGTTACACAATATAATGTAATACGTTATAACGATATACTCTATAACGTAGTACGTTATAATGTTACACTGCCTAACGTAATACGTTATAACATTATACTATATAACGTAATATGTTATTACGTTATTCTGTCTAACGTAATACGATATGAAGTTATGCTATAAAACGTAATACGTTATAACATTATACCATATAGCGTTATATTATAGAGCGTAATACGTTATAGCGTTATACCATATAACGTAATCCGTTATAACTTAATTCTATGTAATGTCATACGTTATAACGTTATACTGTATAACGTAATACGTTATAACGTTATACCATATAACGTAATACGTTATAACGTTATACTATATAACATAATACGTTATTACGTTATTCTATATAACGTTATACGTTATAACCTTATTCTGCGGAACGTCATGCGTTATAACGTTATTCTATATAATGTAATTCGGTATAACGTTATACCGTATAACGTAATACGTTATAACTTAATTCTATGTAATGTCATACGTTATAACGTTATACTGTATAACGTGATACGATGTAGCGTTATACTATATAACGTAATACGTTATAACGTTATTCTATCTAACGTAATACGTTATAAAATTATACTATATAGCGTAATAATTATAACGTATACTCCATAACGTAGTACGTTATAATGTTACACTGCCTAACGTAATACGTTATAACGTTATACTATAAAACGTAATACGTTCTAACGTTATACCATATACCATATAGCATTATACTATATAACGTAATACGTTATAACGTTATACCATATAACGTAATACGTTATAACTTAATTCTATGTAATGTCATACGTTATAACGTTATACCGTATAACGTGATACGATGTAGCGTTATACTATATAACGTAATACGTTATAACGTTATTCTATGTAACGCCATACGTTATTACGTTATTCTATCTAACGTAATACGTTAAAAAGTTATACTACAAAACGTAATACATTATAACGTTACACCATATAGCGTTATACTATATAACGTAATACGTTATTACGTTATTCTATCTAACGTAATACGTTAAAAAGTTATACTATAAAACGTAATACATTATAACGTTACACCATATAGCGTTATACTATATAACGTAATACGTTATAAAGTTATACTGAATAACGTAGTAAGTTATAACGTTATACTGAATAACGTAGTAAGTTATAACGTTATACTATATAACGTAATACGTTATTACGTTATTCTATCTAACGTAATACGTTATAAAATTATACTATATAGCGTAATAAGTTATAACGATATACTCCATAACGTAGTATGTTATAATGTTACACTGCCTAACGTAATACGTTATAAAGTAATACTGAATAACGTAATCAGTTATAACGTTATTCTGCGGAACGTCATGCGTTATAACGTTATTCTATGTAACGTCATACGTTAGAACGTTACACTATATAACGTGATACGATATAACGTTATACTATATAACATAATACGTTATTACGTTGTTCTGTATAACGTAATACGTTGTAAAGTTCTACTATAAAGCGTAATACGTTATAACGTCATACTATATAACATAATACGTTATTACGTCATTCTATATAACGTTATACGTTATAACGTTATTCTGCGGAACGTCGTGCGTTATAACGTTACTCTATATAATGTAATTCGGTATAACGTTATACTATAAAACGTAATACGTTATAACGTTATACCATATAGCATTATACTATATAACGTAATACGTTATAACGTTATACCATATAACGTAATACGTTATAACTTAATTCTATGTAATGTCATATGTTATAACGTTATACTGTATAGCGTGATACGATGTAGCGTTATACGATATAACGTAATACGTTATAACGTTATTCTATGTAACGTCATACGGTATAATGTTATACTACCTAATGTAATACGTTATAACGTTATAACATACAACGTACTACGTTATAGTGTTACACTGCCTAACGTAACACGTTATAACGTTACACAATATAATGTAATACGTTATAACGATATACTCTATAACGTAGTACGTTATAATGTTACACTGCCTAACGTAATACATTGTAACGTTATACTATAAAACGTAATACGTTATAAAATTATACTATATAGCGTAATAAGTTATAACTATATACTCTATAACGTAGTACGTTATAATGTTACACTGCCTAACGAAATACGTTATAACGTTATACCATATAGCATTATACTATATAACGTAATACGTTATAACGTTATACCATATAACGTAATACGTTATAACTTAATTCTATGTAATGTCATACGTTATAACCTTATACTGTATAACGTGATACGATGTAGCGTTATACTATATAACGTAATACGTTATAACGTTATTCTATGTAACGTCATACGGTATAATGTTATACTACTTAACGTAATACGTTATAACGTTATAACATATAACGTACTACGTTATAGTGATACACTGCCTAATGTAATTCGTTATAGCGTGACACAATATAATGTAATACGTTATAACGATAT
>NW_022883384.1:0-14254 GCF_011952255.1 Bombus vosnesenskii | reverse complement strand
TAATACGTTATTACGTTATGCCATATAGTGTTATACGTTATAACGTTATCCTAGAAAATGCAATACGTTATACCGTTATACCATGTAACGTAATACGTTATAGCGTTATTCTATGTAACGTCAGACGTTATGAAATTATACTATATAAAGTAATACGTTATAACGTTATACTATATAACGTAATACGTTATAACGTTATACCATATAATGTAATACGCTATAATTTTATTCTATAAAATGCAATACGTTATAACGTTATACCATATAACGTAATACGTTATAACGTTATTCTATGTAACGTCATACGTTATAAAATTATACTATATAACGTGATACGATATAACGTTATACTATATAACGTCATACGTTATAACGTTACACTATATAACGTAACTCGTTATAACGTTATACTATATAACGTAATACGTTATTACGTTATACTATATAACGTAATAAGTTATAACATTGTAGTATCGTGGGCGAAAGGCCTAAGAAATATCGGGCGAACTATAAACAATGTCGCCAGAAAGTCGAAGCACCGACAGGCCCAACAATGTATCGTCGGTCTTTCGGTCGAATAGGTTACGCAAAAAAAGGCCTACGTGACTTTGACTACGAGCGGGTGCGGAGCACGTGCGTGGTGGGGCTAAGAAAAAGATAAAGGAACGATGAGTCAGTCGAAAAACAGAGTGTGATTAGAAAAGCAGAGTGCGAGTCGAAAAGCAGAGTGCGAGTTGAGCGGAGACAGAGGTTGCGAGTGGCGTTGCCGAGAGAGTGTGTATTGCGCTGTTTTCTGTGCGTTTGGCCTGAATAGTTCAGATTGAACAACAATCGTCTTTTTCTGTCTGATTAACATCTCTATTGTCCACTCTTTGTAAACACATTATATCACGATATTACAACATTATACTATAAAACGTAATACGTTATAAAGTTATACTATATAACATAATACGTTATGACTTTATACTATAAAACGTAATACGTTATAACGTTATTCTATGTAACGTCATACGTTATAAGGTTATACTATATAAAGTAATACATTATAACGTTGTACTATATAACGTAAAACGGTATAACGTTATACTATATAACGTAATACGTTATAACATTACACTATCAAACTGAATATGTTATAACGTTATACCATATGTCGTAATTCGTTTAAACGTTATTCTATAAAATGCAATACTTTATAATGTTATGCTCTATAACGTAATACGTAATACGTTAAACGTTATACCATATAACGTAATACGTTATAACGTTATTCTATGTAACGTCATACGTTATAAAATTATACTATATAAAGTAATACATTATAACATTATACTATATAACGTAATACGCTATAACGTTATTCTATGAAATGCAATACGTTATAACGTTATTCTATGTAACGTCATACGTTATAACGTTACACTATATAACGTGATACGATATAACGTTATACTATATAACGTCATACGCCGACGCGCCTCCGCAGTACGTGATCGGCTATCCCGAGGACCGTTATAAACACTAATATCTAGGTACCTGAAATCCTTCAACAGATAAACAATCTTTGTCCTAGTTACAGGAAGACAGGAGAGACCTATTTTTCCACGAACGACGTCTTCCACTAGCAACCTTCCCTCGAGGGCGGCTAGCATCCTTTTCTAACTACCGATATGGAGATTGGCCAATTAGCAGCAACGTCAATTTCCCTTACTTTCCGAACGTAGGATATCCCCGACGAATCCGATGATCTCGTGTCCTTAGACACGCCCCATCATAGTTTTCCTCTGAGGTATCACCGGGACGGAAAGTCATTCTCTCTTGCGATTTTATCGACAAAAAGATTAACGCCTTACGGTCAGTGAATATTAACAAAGAATCCGACTTAGATTTTGCGAGTGCGTACGACTACCATCCCGTTGTCCGCGGATTCGTTATCGAACCTAAGGCCATTGTCACTAGCGTCGCGAGTGTGTGATCATTGTGAGTTTGTGTCAACTCTGTAACATTTTTGCGTGTGTCAATAAAAGTAACTTCAGTGTAAGAAAATGGATAGCTTCAGTGAAGAATCCTTACCTGTCCCAAGCCCCCGCCACGAGGACGACTCGGGCCCAGATTCGGACATTGACTCAACATATATATTACAATTATTTTATTTAATTACATATAAAATTTATATAAATTTATTTGAAGATTATTAATAATTTTTTTTATTTGATAAATTTTATAAATTTTTTAAATTTTAATATATTTTATAAGTTTCTATATTTTAAATTTTAATGTTTTAGTAAAAATTTATTTATTTATATATATATAAATATATAATATAAATGAAATAATTTAATGATTAGTAATTTAATTAGAATAATGTTAATAAATTTAATTTATAAATATTTTAAAAATATTTAATATTATTTTAATTAAATTTTTTATATATTAATATAAATATATAATTATAAAATTTTGAATTTATTTTAGACTGATGAAAATTGGTCACCTTACGATCGCGTTGGTTTATTTATGCTGGTCGAGGGGATACCGGTAAATTTCCATTCGCCTTTGTTAGACGGTTGCATGAAGCGGCGACATTGTTTTTGCCCGAAGTTTACTTATTATTATTACAGTATGTCCTAACGTTGTTGATACTCCGAGGCAAGATCACACGTGGCTCGATTTGTCCCTCAGCTCGTGTGTCGCTACAATATTATATAAATTTTTATGTATGGGATGCGGAACAAATTAAACGGGTCTGAAAAAAGCAAATTCTTGAACTAAAACAGCAACAATTATTAGTAGCAAAAATATCGAAAGTAATAAGAAGAAGTTGTAAAATACACGATTTCTTAAAAAATGTTGCAGATTATGACAAAAAGAAAAGCACTGGTCGGTCGTCATCGTTATCCGATCGTGATAAGCGAGCAATTTTGCGTGTAGCAAGTACCAGTACTATTTTCAGACGAAAAATAATCAACTTGGATGATCCTGATGGGATTATTTTCATGACATAAGAAAAGAGACAATGTCGGCAATTCGAAGACAAATAGGAGGAGGCAGCGTGATGGTTTGGGCCGGCATCAGTTATTTCGGCAAGACATGTATCAAGTTCATCGATGGGAGAATGAATAGTGTCCGGTACATAAATTTATTCAACGAACAAATAAATAATCATGCAGAACGCGTTTCTGGACCTGATTACATCTTTCAACAAGATAATGCACCTGTACACACATCAGGATTGGTCCAATCATACTTTAATGCAAATATATATCTGTTTTGCCGTGGCTAGCACGCTCCCCGGGCCTTAATGTTATTAAAAATTGCTGGGCAGAACTTGTTCACGGCGTATACGCGAATGGAAAGCAGTGTCAACACGTACAAGAATTAAAAAATGCAATTGTACGCGAATGGGATACATTGAGTCAAAATTATATTCAGAAACTACATAAATCGATAGCAAATCGTACAATAGAAGTAATAGAAAATAAAGGGGGATGTACTCATTTTTTTTTGTTACACACTAAATCTCATAATATTTTTAATTATTTTCAACAAACCGCATATCCTGAGCTCATAATGTTTTGATACTATACGTTACAGACGAAAAACGTTACATGCGTCATTGAGTAATTGAAGATAGCTCACATGGGCTATCTCTTTCATGGGCATGATCGCATTCAAAGATCATGGTTTATATAAAATAAGTAGTTACATTGAAAGGCAAGAATCGCACGCTAAAAATGTGGGAAAAATGACAAATAAGGAAAAATTCCACAGGATCTTAGGGCATGTAAACTTTAATTATTTAGATACAATGTGTAAAAAAAAATTAGTTGAGGGAATGCCAGAAAATTTTGAGTAAGTACAATTAAAATGTGGCACACGTATCCAAAATAAAATGCACAATTTACCGTTCCAAAATAACCGTAGTAGAGCACGCGAGATTTTAGAATTAGTACATACCGATTTAAATGGACCTCATAAAAATACCGGGTTTGATGGATCTAGATATTTCTTAACATTTATAGACGATTACAGTAAGTGCGCATTGATTTATACTGTGAAATCAAAAGATGAAGTTTACATTTGTTTCCTTGATTATACAAACAAAATGGAAAATCTTACTGGTAAGAAGATAAAGAGATTAAGATGCGATAATGGAAAAGAATATATGAACAAAAACATGTACAATCTAACTAGGGCAAAGGAAATTGTCGTGGAACCATGCCCACCTTATGTTCACGAATTAAATGGAACAGCTGAGCGCTACAATAGAACAATTATGAATTCCGCTAGATGCTTATTACATGATTCAAAGCTGAATATTAAATATTGGCCGGAAATAGTTAGAGCCGCGGCGTACTTAAAAAATAGGACCATTACGAACACATATGAAAATAAAACACCATTTGAAATATTTTTTAAAAGGAAACCGAATATAAATAATTTAAGATTGTACGGAAGTAGAGTTTTCGTAAGAATACCTGAAATTAAAATAAATTCGAAATGGGACAAAATAGCAGACACTGGGATACTTGTAGGTTATGAAAACATTGGATATAGGATCCTAGTTAATAATAAAATTATAATTGCAAGGCACGTAGAATTTATAGATGAAGATGATAATTTAGACGGATTTCAAGGAGAAGATGAATCAGACAATGAAACAGAAAAGGATTTTGACGAACATTCGGATTCAAACGAAATTCATGAAAATGAAATAAATGACGAAAAGGTCGAGCAGGTTGCAATAAAAGCGGAGAGAAAGTTAAGTAACAAATCAGAAAGAAAACTTGAGGACATAGAAAATAATTTGAGAAGGTCAGGACAGGGAAGAAAGAAACCTCAAAGATATGGCCAAACGAGCTCATATTTCATTTATGTGAATGTAGTTAGCGCAGACAGTCCTCAAACCTATGAAGAAGCTTTAAGTGGAGATGACAGCGGTTCATGGAAAGAAGCAATGGATCGAGAAATGAATAGTTTAATCAAAAATAAGACCTGGCAACTAGTAGAGAAACCAAAAGACAAAAAAGTATTAGACTTGAAATGGGTATATACGAATAAATCTGATAATCGTAAGAAAGCACGATTAGTCGTTCGAGGCTTCCAACAAAATGAAGTACTGGAAGATTTATACTCTCCAATGGCAAAAATGTAAACGTTGAAGTTATTACTATCTTATTGTTGTCAATATGGTTTGACGATTATGCAAATGGATGTAGAAACAGTATTCCTAAACGAAACTATAAAATCGGAAGTATTTGTAAAACAACCTATAGGTCACGACAATAAAAGCGGGAAAGTATGTAAATTAACAAAAACGTTATATGGATTGCATGAAAGTTCAAGAGCTTGGTATGAATGTTTCCACGACTATATGAAAAAATTAGGATTTCAAAGAAGTAAGAGTGATTATTGTCTGTATATGAAGTATGAGAGCGATGATGTTATATATTTAATTCTATTCGTAGACGACTTATTAACATGTGGAAAAAACAAAAGAAAAATCGATGAGATTAAAAACAAATTGTCAAACCAATTTGCGATGAAGGACTTAGGTGAAGTAAAGACTTACTTAGGAATAAACATTGAATACGATAATAAGAAGTGTGAGATGAAATTAGATCGAAGTAGTTATATAGAGTCATTAGCGAAACAATATAATATAGAAAATAGTAAATTTTACATCAATAGTATAATTTACATCTATGGAACAAAACTTAAGTTTAGAACCCGCACAATCAGCCTCAGACGATATAAGATATAGAAATCTCATAGGAGCTTTATTATATATTAGTACTGGAACAAGATTAAACGTTAGAGATAGTGTAAACTATTTAAGTCGATTTCAAAACAGTTACAACGAGACCCACTATAAATATGCATTGAGAATTTTGAAATATTTATATTTAACTAGGAAATTAAAATTATAAAAACTTATAAAAGAAATTTGAATGCTGAAGTTATTGATTGTTTTGTTGACGCTGATTGGGCTGGAGATAAAGTAGATAGAAAATCCACTACGGGATTTATCATAAGATTTTTCGGAAACGCAATTTACTGGAAATCAAGAAAGCAAAGTGGCGTGACAAAATCATCAACAACCGCCGGGTATGTAGCTTTATCGGAAGCTGTGAGCGAAATTAAATTTGTAAGAGAATTGTTGAAAGATTTCAAAATAATGATCGAGACGCCAATAAAAATTTACGAAGATAATTCTGGAGCGATTGCGATATCAAAATTTGGTAGCTTGACAAAAAATTCTAAGTACATTGAAGTTCATTTCCATTTTGTGCACGAAAGTTACGAAAATAAAGAGATTGACATTATAAAAGTAGATTCAGAAAATAATGTAGCTAATATTTTAACGAAGGCTATAGGGAGAAACAAATTTGAAAATTTTAGATTACTTTTAAGAATAGTTTGATTGACTTATAAAAGGAAATGAATATGCAGCACAAAAAATTGAGGAGGTGTGTTGAGATTTGTATAATTTTCTGTGCTGGACTGGGTTAAGTGCGTAGTAGAGATGCTTGTATGTGGGTATCAGTGTGTGGAGGTATGTGTGTGGGCGGCGTCTCGAAAGCAGATAAATGTAAACTGTTCAGTCGGTTAACAGTCGGGTATAGAAGAAAGTGCTGAGACGCGTGCAAGTGTGTATCGATGAATATATAAGAAATCCTCCATAAAATAAATATATTACTACTCTAATGTTAATCCCCAGTATCAATTTAGTGTTCCTATAACATTATTTCGGCTTCAAAGATCGACAATTCTCAACATTAGTACAAAAATCTGAGCAAACCAATAATCAGATTACCCACTACTAAATCTATCAACATTCTATTCCTCAGAAGTTCTCCCAGAAAATTTTAAGTACGCGCATCGTATCTTTTTAAAACCTATCACATCATTGATCGCGTCTCGCCGCTAACAGAATCTCTAGTACCACTATTCGCCAATTTTCACTAGCCCTTTTATTGCCATAACTTGAAAGCGTATAAATGCCAGAAAGAATATCTCCACGTCCCGTAACCGGAGGCTTTTCATTTTCCAGAATTGTTGAATTTCGCGTTGTACGCCTGGAAAAGGGGCGAGAGTACACGTACGCGAGCCCACTACGATTAATCATTCTGTTTTTCGATGCTGCCTCTCCCGACTTCGTGCTACCTCGTTTTTTTTTTCGTTTTCGGCCAGTTATCATGGAGGAGTCGGGGGTAATTGTTTGCTCACAGTACGAATAACAAGGGCGTCAAAAGCCGGACGAGCCAGCAGATTCGTTAGGCAAGTATTTAACGAAAAATGACGCGGCGTTTCCCCGAGCTGTCTCCACCCATTCTCGTCCGGTTAGTTTGTGTTTTAACTCGTTACGTCCATCCCTTTCATCGATCAAAAAAAGAACTACTACTACTACTACTACTACAAATACTAAAAGCGAGCATAATGACAAAGTAGTAACAAGAATGACTTCCCGTGCTCTGGATAGTCCAGAGGATGCGGAGTCATTGGTAGTTACCTTCTTCTATGGCAGTTTGCCGGGCTTCTTCGGCTCGTAACCTCTTCTTTCTTCGGGCGCAATGCCCACTGAAACTTACATCTAAGCTCGAGACTTTCTAAATAGCAAACCAAAAAATAAAGTACAAAGGTGAAATAAAAAGATAAATCGCGGAAGCTGATCCAAGTGCACATAAATGAACAACGATCATATAGCGATCGCTGTCCGTTCGCATCTGCATGCTCGAGCAATATTAACGTTCGTTTCGAAAACTACTCGCGATCACGACCGCGAAATTAAATAAATCGACGAGCAAAGCCAGACGCGATGACACGTTCCATTCGTGTCAGCTTTACCGTCGATTATTCGAATGAAATTCCCTGAAGCAGGTTGGTCACTCGAAAACGCGTCTACCCGATCAGAGGTTCACCTCCACGGTTCTCACACATATCACCAGGGCGCAAGAGCCTCCACTAGAGAGAATGTCCCGAGATGCCTCCAACACCCGAGCTTAACACGCAACATGTACACTCTAATTTACGTACCATTTTCCTGAAATCGACTGACGAAGGCTAGTGACCATTGCGCAAAAGTGATAAAACACATCTAAAGAAATTATATCGTTAAAATAAATATAAGTAAACTTGGAATTATAATTGTAATTTACAGCAATATTAATAGCGTGTTACGCTTAATCGTGTAGCTAATATTACCACGAATTGTGATTGTATTGATACGTCTCCACATTTTTCGTATCTTAAGTTGTAGCGAATGAGAAGAACGACGCAATTCCACAGCCTAACCACACACACACACACACACAATGTGGAAAATACGTCGTGCACGATACCCTAACACATGGTCAGCAGCTGAGAAATTTTTGCATTAATTATAGTCATCGTGCCCAATGTCTTTTTCCCATTCAAGTAACACCTGAGCACGTGAATGACATCCTGTCAATGGGCACGGCAATTGTTAAATCTGAAAATCCTAATCTAAAAGCATGATTAGTTTGTCTCATTTGTATTTAACGGACTAACGTCCTTTGATTTTACATTTTATTGCTTCGTTTTGGATTATAATAACTCTGCTTTATTAATTTAATAAATTACTGAAATTTTAATATTATCAAAAAAGTAACATTAATTGAAAAAAGACTAAGACTCGATGAAATAGAATAATTGTCTCTAAATGCATTACCAAGATAGAAATAATCTTCGGCAATCTCTTCGTCAAAGCACATTTCCAAAAATGCAGAAACAGCGTTCAAAATTATTGCTTTGTTTCAAAAATCTGCCTGTCGCGAAGTTTCTTCTTGCACATAAAATTTCACACATTCTTGTACGGAAAAGAAATAAATTTTAATTCATATTTTAAATTCTACTTACGTTTATAGTATCTGAAGTCAAACAAAAGAATGTGATATATTATAATTAATATTGTCACAAAATGAATGTATCGCGTATTGCATGTATCGTCATTATCATTGAGTAAAAATTGCATCTTTCATTCCAACGAAATCGGAGGGCATCCGATTTTTCCTTCGGTACCTCTTATTTATACTAAAATTCATTGCTTAAGATTAAGTGTATTTATGTCATAGAAGTATATTCGTCTAGATATTTGCCTTTTGCAAATATTTATACTGAATACTATTATACATATTTGTCAGTACCACGAATATATTCTCAAATTTATATGTTTAAACTAATTATTAAAAAATTAATGATTATAATCGCGATGTGTAAGAAGACCTATCCTGAACTAATAAATAAAGATATGAAAAAAAAAATGTTACTACTCACGGGTGTAAAAAATACCCGCGGTCACTATGCTCGCAAAAAATTCTACATAATACAACCAGTCACCCGTGCCGATTCGGACCTTTCATCCTACGACATAATTGAGTGACCGGAGGAACAAAAACGCATGCGACTCACCATTAGAAGCGGAGAAGCGGAAAACGTTCCCATCGACACTGCATTATCTCAGCAAATATTTCAAAGACTAACATCAGGCAGGAACTGTCGAAAATCCAATGGTGGAAATGGAGGTTATGAAAAATCTGTTACAACACAAAATACGATAAGTGATCGCTGATTATTTGGAATGTTGGAGATTGTGAAAAATGGAAATTTATTACACTCCTAACTTTAGTAATAATAAAGATTGAAATTCTAATAAACATCCATAAATGTAAAAACTGAAACTCTAATATAAAAGTTTAAAATCTAGAAATCAAAAATCTAACGATTTTTTAAATATATTAGTCATTTGTTTTATAATTTGGTATTAAGACTTTAACACTTTTTTTATTTTAATAGAAGAATAATCTTAGAAAACCCTAACCTATGAAATTTTCAATCAAATTGTATTTCTTAATCAATAGTATTGAAAGCAAAATATACAGAATACACATAATTCAAGTAAGATATGTGAAGTTACTTACATTCTTGGCTTTTGAGCCATCGTTGGAGCATTCCCAAAAAAGACAAAGAAGTTTAAGCTGTGATATGTCTATAACAAAACAGAAAATATCATTAATATTGTTAATACACAATGATAAGCATGGAAATTTAACAACAATAAAGACTAAACTCTGATAAGTATATAAATTGAAACTCTAATATAAAAGTTTGAGAATAAAACATTCACTGATTTTTGATACGTATCAGACAGTTTTATTGTACCTTAATGTTAAGATTTTAAGACTTTATTTCAATTAAAAAGGACATTTACAGCTTTCTAAATTATCAATCGTTTTATTGTATAATTAACAATATTTCAAAAAAAAAATATATAATAAATAGAACAAATTGAAATACAATATGTAAAACTACTTACATTCTTGAGATCCTGCAGAGGCTTTGTCTTCTTGATGCACTGACTCTATTATCGAAAAAGAATATTCAAAAGAATATAAAATAAGACCACATTACCACGACCGCAAAAATTATAACCGGCGAACAAGAGCTCTAATGTCGCGTAGAAAATTGTTTGATAAAATTTGACTACTTTCGCGTGTGATTATTTAATTGAATTTAATCAAAACGACCGTGATTGGAAAATATTGAAAAATACTTTTGCGGAGCAAACACTGACTCTACAAACCGCATTGCACGCGGTCAAAAATATTCCCTAAAAATAGAATTGTTTATGGGTAGTGTGGGGTGGGATGGGATGGGGAGTAGAAAAGAAGCGAAATATAGTTTCGATGTCTTTCATCTTTTCTCTATCAAACGTTTATTTAGAAAATAGTGCTACTTTTCTTTTACGTATGAAAAATATTAATTTAAAATTACAAGATATTTCTAGATATCGAACAAATGTTTGCGAATACCATGAATGCAATGTAAGCAGTTGCAAGAATTATACTATGAATGTTCGTTACTAGAATATGAGATATACACTCCACTAATACACTAGAATACAGTTGAAAATATTTGCAAGATTTCGAAAGTTCACAACTAAATATACTTAAATAATACTACAGAAACGCATGCGAAATTTTGTTTTGAAGTACTTGAGTTTACTTGCGCGTCACCTCTATCAAAAAAAATATATGTTACGAAGTTAAAAAATATAGTAATGTATAATGCGAAAAACACAGTAATGAAAGTAATAAAGAACCGACGCCACCAATAGGTTATAATACGTTACAAACCTGACGCAACGCTATCGACGTTATCGGTACGAAATGAGACGACTAAATGACTCTTTGTACGTTAGTTTCGCCGAGTAACTTACAAAGTGTGAGGGAGGGGGGAAGGGGGACACAAGAGCCGGTGGCACAAGCAGCTACGCAGTTAACGATCTAGACAAAGAAATGTATACATCAACAAAAACATTCCTATTCTACGAAGCACTTTCTTTCGAATTACGCAGCAGGAATCTTTCGAATTGCGCAGCACAATTCTTTCTCTACGTCGATATTTACAAATATCGTACAATAATTCGTAGCCCTACTGGCAACATCACAGACACATTTGTCTAACTTATTACTTTAGTTACCTTACTTTATAATCTTAATTTCGTTAAACAAAGCAAGATTGAAACAACAGCATGGAGAAAGTGAAAAATTACTTAAAATTACTGTTCCGCAATGACACAGTATGCAGATGAAGTCTTAAGCGCTTTTTGAGTGCGTATTCGCTTTTAATACTAATATAAAAATAATAAAAGTGAAACGATATTTATTTTTAAGTCCAAAATGTAGTAAGAGAATAATTTTTTCACGGTTGAAAGTTTGAAGTCCATTGATATTTTCTCTATATCATTTTTATTATCACGACGTAGTACCTGAAGTTTTGACCGATCTAATGATTTTTATTCTTAGAAATATCCTGAATGAACGGGGAATTAAGAAATGTGTAATGAAGGATATAAATAATGGAAATTAATTATGGTGGAGGAATCAACGAAGAAAAGTTATTTTGCTAATTATTATACGAATGAATATTCAAAATGTCGCTCAACGACTACTAAACTATTTAATTAACACTAACCTCACCACCCCTAGTCAAATGACTGGTTTAAATATCTAATTTAAAATTGTACATTTATCGTTATATCTTTTGTTCATTTAGCTTTACGTGAATTTTTATATTCTCCGATTAATTGATTTCTCAACTTTTAAAACCAGTTATTTGACCGGGCCTGGTGAGATTAGTGTCAAAAGCCAGCCTGATATTTTCTTCAATTTCTGATCTTCGGTTGATTTTCAGTATTTTGCATTCACTTTTCACCAAAAATTAGATGTGACAAACGAAATGCAATGTAAGACCTGCTAACGTTTAGGTCATGTTGCTTCTAATTGCAACGGACTGTCGTAGCGTTAAATTCAACGATGAATTACGATCCAGATGCAAGTATTGATCCAGATTTCTGTATCGAAGAAAGCAAGGATAACACAAATCAACCTTGTTGCGTTTCGTGTAAAAGTTTTGGTCATCCTGTTCACATCAAGATTGCTCTCTCAACGCTTATTGTCAGTGTTAAAAAGGCAATGGCAAAAGAGAATGTGGAATATTAACGAAGAGCGAAACAAATAAATACGATTCGTAAGTATTAGTAGCGGAGTAAAACGAACTAAAATAAAGTTCGCAATAGTTAGAATCAGAATCGCCAAGAATACTAGTTTCTTTATTATTTCTGTTTATGCAACTTGTTCAGCAAAGACCGAGTTTACCAATGAATTAGACGTACTTGTATAATTTATATCATATATATTATTATAGATATTATTTCTATTATTATATATATATATATTATATATCTTTTTAAATAATTGTTATTTTATTGCAGGAGATCTCAATTTCGAACATATGGAATTTGGCAATTTGCGTAACAATAATCGTAGAGTTTTTTTTATTTAATTTTGTTGTTCTCCTCGGTTCTATATGAACCGAAACGGATGTTATATTTCGAGATATTAATATAATATACATAGTTTTTGTATTGTTTTATATTTGGCTTTTTCTATCCGATTGAGTTTCTGTTCCCTTCGCGTATCCTACGATATTTAGCTTTTCATGAGTGAAACTGTTCGAAAGAAGAAGATATCTGAAGAGATACAAACGCGAAGAAATGAGGAGTCAACGAATGAATGCATGACAGCCAGAAACAGTTGCAGCTTCAACTTCATAGATCCTATATCGCATTTTGTTCCAAAACCACATCATTCATAGATCTTGTTATCATCGATTCAAGAATGAATATTTTAGATTTAATAGATAATAGCTTTGTTAGTATCTCTAGATAAAACAGTGATCATCTGGCGCTGTGATGCAGGATTTTCTTTAATGCAGGTTATAATATTCTCCTTGATAATGAATCTGTTGATTCTAACACGAGATATGAATTTTCATAAATTCATAAATTTTCAGAAATTCAATTCGGAAATTCTTTCGAGACTTTATCCATCGAAACAAAAACTGTTTATACCAAACAGGCGACATTTATCTCTCGATGATGTGTGTACATCAGGAAATCTGTCCTGGAATTGATAAAGTTACTTCCAAGATTTTTAATAATGCGAATCAAACAGGTAGATACATCGATTCCTATACATTGCATCCCAAAAGTTAAAAAGTAATTGCCTTATATTATTACATAGATTTCGACGTTTAAATAGCATCCATGCTCATAATACTCATTCTGAGTTTCACAAACTTTTTATTGGAACTTAAAAGACAGTGTGTGTTCTTGCGTTGTTACTAGGGCTCAAGGCATCCAACGTTTTATTTTTTATCTCGTTATCTCGGAGTACATATCTCCACTCTTGAAGCTTTATATTTTGTTATCTCGGAGTGTATCTTCATATTTCTTCAACGTTTGTGCTAACGTTGTATTCTGTAAAATTAAAAAATTACAGAAAGAGACATAACGAAAGAGCTACGTAACCCAAAGAGAAGAATGGAAAAACGTTTGGACTACAATGAAAGATCGTTAGAACATCCGTTATAGCGTAAGTATCCCATAGCATTTCTTGATCCCTTTCGTTTTATATTCGACTCTTTTCGAATTATAATTGATTAATTATTATCAAAACTAATTATTAAAAATTGTTGTTAAAATTGTTATATTATTTTATTGGATTATATTTAATAATTATAATTCACTTAATTATAATTCAGTAAAATAATGTAAAACAAAAAATGTCGTGCATCTACTATTTCCTCATAAAATGAAAGTAACTTTTGGAACAACCTAATAATTTAGCTAACCTTTAACTGTTATAACTTTTGAGTTGAGATGTTT
>NW_022883383.1:0-22483 GCF_011952255.1 Bombus vosnesenskii | reverse complement strand
TATTGTTCTGTCCGGAGTAAGTTTATTATCAAGTTTCGTACCTCGAGACGGTATCAATGCCCCGAGGCAAAACAACAACATGAGTTACTCTCGATTCGCATCGTCCTATGACTCATATGTCGCTACAATATGCAATCGAATAAAGTGATAAATAGCTTGCAGATGTTTACGCGTCTCTGAAAATGTTAAAAGATATAACATGTTTAACGCGAAGTATTCGTGATAATATTCGCTGCAATTTGAAATATCTGCGTGCAGTCTCGTAGGTTTTGAATAAAAATTTATCTTTTATCGAAAGATACATACATGTTTTGGCCTATATATAGCTTTGTACTCTTGTAACCTAAAAGAGAAGTCGAAAAAAAGTGATGTTAACTCTTGCAGTAAAAAATTCATTTATGTGAATACTACATTTAGAAATGCACCAAGAGAAGCAAGACAAATTATTGACGAAACACAGGATAGTCATTTCCGATCCAAAAGAAAAACGCAACTAAAATAATATGTAGATAGCTATTAAGGCAATAAATAATAAAGTCATTGAAATGATCCATCATTTCAAACTAATATCGCTTCTCTTTACTTCAGAACTGCTATAAACATTTTAAATATCATTTATGTCTTGGTTCCCTTGCGAAGTTCTCGAAGAATTCGTCAAATGATGTCATGAACAATATAAATAATCGTAAAAAATCTATATTTGTGTTTAAAAAATAGGCGAATAAAGAGAAATAGGATAATCGAGACCGGTGAAAAAGGATCAACCAACATCCCGCATCTGATACAAGCGGAAGAGAAATCAATTTCTATCATGTCGCACGGCGAACAAGAACGCAAATACGGAATCTTTTGTATAATACTACTCCAAACTCTGTTGAGTCGCAGTAATAATAATAATCGGGTGTTGACTTCTGCTCGTTTTTACTTGAAGTTTGCTCGTTACCTCTTTGAAATTTGGTGGATCGTTTTCTGTCGAAACCCGTTCCATCTGACGTTAAAATCAATAAAAACAATATTACGATAAAGACTTTTATCTCCATTGTTGTCAACTTCCGTCAAGTCTTCGTTTTCTGCTCGCTGAATATAATACGGATTCCCAAAAACTTTCTTCGTATGAAATTTTACTAATGTACATTTATCAAACATTGCACATTTTAAAATAGGTTATCATTATAAGATTAAAAAAAATAGCTAAAAATATCTTGAAACAAAAGAAACCAATTTTGAAGTTTGTTAGCCCGGAAATGTCATGGTAGGAAGGTATACTTCGATATTACTTTTACTATCGATAGGCGTCGCCGTCGTTGCTGTTATCATATACGAGACACAACAAATCACGAAATTGACAAATCACCGGTGATCTCCTCGAGTCGCAGTTCGAACGTTTCACAAATAAGTTAAAGAATTAAACTTTAGATATAGTGGTAAAATTTATTGTATGAATCCAACAGAGTGACGGTTCAGGGTGTTATAACAAAGAGGTATAGAACGCTGATTTGGGAGACTTCTTGTACTGAGGTTTTAGTCCCTCTGAAGCGGTTATCGTCGGGTGTATATCAGAGGCGCCTATCCGTTGCTATCTGGTTATTGTTTCGATAGCTGTGGCATGTAGGATGTTTTGTCTACTCTATTAGTGCTTCTAAGCGTGTGATACTGTCGACTATTCGCCTGTGCATGATTATACATTGAGTAAACGGATAGCCTGAGTTGGAGTTTTGATGATTAGGATAATCGAAATAATTCATAGCCATGGTAATATTTTAACTAATTTATTTTGTTGTCTTTTATAGGCCACTGCAATGAGAAAAGAATTCCTGAAGCCAAAGAAAATGATACACCCAAATAGCAGAAAGTCTATCGCTATTACGAAAAAAGCCAAAAAGTAAATACAATTACTATTAAATTATGTGATTTTGTTATGTACATTTCATTTATTTTATATGATTATATAATACTTTTGTGTAATAAAGAAGGAAATGGACAATGTGTGTTGTTTCAGAATATCAAATAGACAGAAGGCAGAAATGTCCTGCTTGATAAAACAGAATTCAATAGGAGAGAAAATATCGTGGATCAGAAACAATATGATTCCAGGCGTATGACCCTATACTCCAGAGATAACTGCAAGTTTGTTAGAAACGGAGGTAAAACAAAAATGTATACACATGATGATACAGAGATTGTACATTAAAGATGTGATTAGTTATAGTTCTATATTTGATCCAAAGGTATGTAGCAAGAAATGATGAAGAAATGGAAGAAATTACTATTAAAAGGTCTATAGGTAGCAACAGGAGTAGACAGCATGCTAGGAGGGAACATATAATTAGAGTAGAAAGAACTAGGAGAATATCATACACGTGGAATAGGTAAAGAATTACAGCCAAATTTATTTTCAATATATCCTGATGTACAAACCCTCCTTTATTTTTCAGAAATTTCTGATATTTTAAATGCAACTCAGTGTGAAATGTTATTGAATTGGAATAATGAATTACAGTGTGCGAATAATTTTAAATTTATAAGGTTTGGCGAGAAAGATTTAAAGAAAGTATTAGAACTAAGAAAAAGAATGAAAATAAGCCATATTAGACTATCCAAATCTCTATTAGCTATGCCTGTAAACAAGAAGAATTTATTCAGCAAGCCAATTGATTTAGATGAAAATAGTGTAATGGAAATAGAATAAATTCTGTAGATATGTCTTTTTATCTTTCATCTCTATTTAAAAACAAGAAAACAGAAGAAAAGCGAACAGTTTCGTCCTTTTTTGTTTGCGAAATGCTAGAAACCGTATTTCGTCTTGCTCTTATCTCCCACGAGAAACAGTCACGTCACAAGATACAAGAGTACGATAGAAGAGAAAAGAAAATGTTCGATTGTGAAATATACAACAAAACTGAAACATGCAGATGAATCACGTGCACGTTATGAATATTCTGCATCGTTTCTCCGCCTTTCCTTCATTTTTTTCGCTAGCTGCTCCATTATTTAAGAACGAAGATATAGTAATTACTCTCAAAGTTGTACATTTCGAAATGGTAGGAAAATCAATAGTACAATGATAAATATACGATTTTAAAAGCTTTTTAGATTTCTTACATACTTAGCATTAATCAAATAGCTTAGTATATAAAAGAGTTTACTTATGTCGCATGTTATAAATGCAGCTGCGTTCGTTACAACAATTCCAATTCCAAGGAATTTCTCTCGAAGATCGCAGTGAAGAATTTGCTTTGTTAAATTATTACTGGTATACTTCGTCAACTTGTGGTATATCGATACAATTTGTCAACCATCACTTTTAATAGCTTCTCGCTAATAAAAACATTTCGTACCTATTTAATAAGAAGCAGTATATTCTTAATTATTTAGAAATTTAGTTAATGATGTTTAAAAATACGAATATGTTTAAAAATTATAATGTAAATATATATATTTCATTTCATGTTTTACTAATATATCTCTAATTTAGATTATGTTACGCCATGCGGCTTGCCATAGATCATATTCTTCACTGTCGGTCGCGGCACTATAATGTCGCAGACGGATCGTCGCGGCTGCCCGGCAAAATAAACATTGTAGTGGCAAGCGCATGGTTCATTAAGCAGAGCGACCTCCAGAAACGTCGATTCGTGGCCGTTATTTTATCTGGCGTAAAAGAATGTGGCGTGATCCGAAGGTAGTGGGGGTCGCCTTCCAGAAAGAATCAGAACGTTTCGAGAAGCCAAACAGTCTACACATATCTTGTATCGCGCATTACATAGTCACATTTCTTTTTGTTATTCCATTTATATTTTCTAGTTAATAAGTTGTGCAATAAACATTAATTTAGTTGTGTTGATTCTGTGAAATTTCATTGAACTACCCTTATTATCATAATCGAAATAAGGGAATCGATCAGTTCGTGGCGTCGATTGTTCAATCGTAACGAGAACTTACAACTCTCGTTGACGTGATATCTCGCGATCGCGTCTCTCCGCGAATGATCGAAACATTTTGGTCCTTCGAGCCGGATCACGTGCCAGTGAAGAGTGCACTTACCAGTGACCACACAGTGCCACGTGACTTTATCAAAACCAGCAGCGGAAGCAGGAGCATCCACTACAGCGAAACCAGTGACGTCAGGCGCGTCATCTTCGAAGAAGCACATCCCATTGGCAAGGGAACGCAACCACGCAGCCTTCCGTCGCAGCTGGACAATCATCAACGCAACGAATTTCACAACTTAACATACACGCGACCTCACGCCGCACGACAGTAAGGTAAGCTCGTTCCTTATTTCAACCATCTCCTATCCTCGGCAACGATGACGAGCGAAGACCAACTCATCTCTCTGCGTCGGAGACGAGGCTATTGTAGCGGCCGATTCACATATTTATCGAATCGACTGGACGAGTACGAGCAATCTGAGAGTCAGCAAAATTCCTTATTAAAGAATTACGAGAAACAACTGACCGAAGTTGCGAGTCAATTCGAAGCGATTCAACTCGAATTAGAAGTATTGGACGAGGAGGAACAAGCGCGCGGCTTCGAAATAAGGGATCAGTACGTCGCGGTAGACACAAGGCTACAAAATCTTCTGAGGAACGCGCAAACAGCTTCGCCGTCGACATCCATAAACCCTCCAACCTGTGCATCATCCGCAAGTTTAAATCCGATATCCATTAAATTACCAGATCTTCGGCTCCCTACCTTTGACGGAAGCTTAGAAAAATGGAACACGTTTTATGATACCTTTTCCTCCACAATCGATAAAAATCCTAGTCTCACTGACATACAGAAATTCCATTACCTGCAGTCCGCCCTGCAAGGAGAAGCAGCCGATTGTTTAAACGCGTTACCCCTTAGTAATGTAAACTACAGTCAGGCTATTGCCGTTCTCAAGGAAAGTTTCGAATGTCCACGATACACAGCTTTCAGTCACTGCATGGCAATAATTGATTATCCAAGGATAACCAAGGAATCTCCAACGGAATTAAGGCGCTTAGTCCACACATTTAAACAACACATATATGCATTGAACAAATTAGGAGAATCCTACCCCGATACCAGTGCTATGCTCAACAGCCTCATCCTCTCGAAAATACCACTAAGTATCCAAAAGCAATGGGAAATGACGCTGCCCAACAACGAGGTGCCTCCGTACATTCAGTTACTAAACTTCCTAGAGAGATTAGCACGAAGCTCCAGACCGATCACCACGGTCAGACAAACAAGAGAATCACCGGAACAAACTAGTCCTGTCCGTCAACGCGCATCACGAGGGCATGTACTTACGGCGACACAGGTTATTCCAACATGTCCCACCTGTCAAGGACCACACCCCATTTGGAGATGTGACACCTTCAAAACCAAATCCCTTCGCGAACGCATTCGGGAGGTCAAAAGGGCATCACTATGCCTCAACTGCCTCGGGAAAGGGCACACAACGAAGCATTGTTTCGCAGGATCATGTCGCGTATGCGTAGAACGACATCATACAATGCTGCATAGGACAAAACGCCATTCAGGGTCTCGTTCCAGCACGTCCAGCCCGAAATCTTCCCCATCAAATAGCCGATCCACAACACCTTCTTTGCCACCCTACGTATCACCCACTCGTCGCAAAAGGCACACAACAGACCACAGATCGGAAACACCACGAACAGCCGCGTCTCCAAGTCCACCGCCCAGTGACAAACGAACACACAACCAATGACGCCGACGATCGACGACTCCGTTCATGACCGAACATATCAAACCAATAGCATCCGAATTACTGTCCAATGATCTAGTCATCACAGCGCAGATTAATATTTTGAATGATAAACAGCAACCAATCCGTTGTCGAGCGTTGCTCGACACCGGATCCAGTATGAACTTCATTACCGAGGAATTAGCAAAATCGTTAAAGATAAGGCAAAACAAATGTTCGGTCCCGATCGGAGCTCTAGATACCTTGACAACGACCTCTAAGCGACACATCACGGCCACGATCACTTCCACTGACGGTACATACACGCGGACATTAACGTTCCTTATCATTCCAATCATATCAACCTTAATTCCCAGCAAACCCATCGATCGTTCGACACTTGAGATACCAAAAAATCTCAAATTGGCCGATCCACGATTTCATTTACCAGCTCCGATAGATGTACTATTAAGCTCAGGTTCAACACTCGCGTCGATGTGTGTGGGACAAGTCAACCTCACGCAGCCAGACGAGCCTGGACTGCGTCTGCAAAAGACGCGATTCGGATGGGTAATCGGGGGGAGTCCAACTTCCCAAACCGCTACAAACATATTTCACACATCCACGACGACTTTACAAGCAGACCTCGCGCGGTTTTGGGAAATCGATGAAGGACCCTCAATTAAACATATCTCAGAGGCAGATCGACGATGCGAAGAACACTTCCAAGCCCACACCCGACGCACCAGCGAAGGACGATACATCGTCGCTCTACCTTTCAACGATCAGCTTCAGTCACTCGGATCCTCTAAAACGCTGGCGAGTAAACGACTCGCCTCACTCAATCGCCGATTCCAGCACGACAAACGCTTCGAATCAGAATATCGAACGGTAATACAGGAATACCTGGCGTTGGGACACATGACGAAGGTCAATGACAACCACTCCGACGACAACGGATACTATTTACCCCATCATGGCGTGACCAAAGCATCGAGTCAAACCACCAAACTCCGTGTAGTTTTCGACGGATCGGCACCAAGCACTACCGGAACCTCCTTAAACGATACACTTCACACAGGACCCAAGTTACAGGAAGATTTATTTTATATATTAATTAGATTCCGCGCTCATCAATACGTACTCACCGGCGACATCGAGAAAATGTATCGGCAATTCCTCGTACGACCAGAGGATCGGAAATATCAAAGGATATTATGGCGCAGCGCGAGTGGAGAAACAGAAACATATGAGCTTAACACTGTAACGTTCGGTTTATCCGCAGCCCCGTATCTAGCTATTCGGTGCCTCAAGCAACTGGCAGAGGACGAAGGACATCGATTTCCACGTGCAGCACAGGTACTGCAGCGGGATTTCTACGTCGACGACGCTCTCACCGGAGCTGAAACGAAGGACGAAGCCCTCACGCTCAGAACAGAACTCACCAATTTACTTCGACTGACGACTCTATTCTTTACTCGGTCGAAGTCAAACCCACGCCCTCTCGAGTCACGAAACGAATCATCAGCTCGGAGATTGCAAAAATTTACGATCCGCTCGGTCTGCTCGCACCGGTGATTGTTCGGGCCAAGATGCTACTTCAACGAATATGGTCGTCGAAAATCGATTGGGATGAATCACTTCCGATCGAGTTACATACAGAGTGGGAAAGGTACTATGCCCAATTACCCTTATTAAACAACGTCAGGTTCCCACGCAAGGCAATAATCGAGTCCGCAATGGAAATTGAACTGCATGGTTTCTGCGATGCCAGCGAAAAGGCTTACGGAGCCTGTATTTATCTTCGAACCCTTAACACCAACGGCCGTGTTTGGACCCAACTTTTAACCGCAAAATCGAAAGTCGCCCCACTCAAGTGCCAGACCATTCCTCGGCTCGAGCTGAGCGGAGCACTCCTTCTTACGTCCCTGATGTCGACAATACAACAAGCCCTATCACACAAAATTACTCGAACTATCTATTGGACCGATTCCACTATCGTCCTCCATTGGCTCAATACATCACCTCACACCCTTAAAACATTCGTCGCTAACAGAGTCTCCGAAATTCAAACAAAAACCAGCATCCGCGATTGGCGCCACGTTCCTACCGACGACAATCCCGCGGACTTAATATCACGCGGCCAAACACCCGAAGAGTTTCTGCGCCCAACCATCTGGCAGCACGGTCCTGCATGGCTCTACCAGTCGGAAGGCTATTGGCCGACATGGGCGCTAACACCGCAAATTGAAGTACCGGAGCAGAAGGGGGCGATTTGTCTGTCCACAAACCCCGCCGATTACTGTTTGTTGCAAAGGTATTCATCCTGGCCCAAGTTGATACGAATCATAGCTCGTTGCCTCCGTTGGAAACAGAAAAGGAACCGAGCGGCACCCCTAACCGTTACTGAATTACGCATAACGCAGAATAAACTGATAAAATTGTTGCAAAACATCCATTTCTCCGAGGAAATTCGCACACTCCAAAAAGATCGGAACGCGGCGATAAAGGGTAAGCTCACGTAACTCAATCCGTTCATAGACAAGGAAGGAATATTGCGAGTCGGGGGTCGACTCAGTCATTCGTCGATGACCTTCGCCCAGAAACATCCCATAGTATTACCTAAGTCATCCGTTACAACACGCATCATAGACCACGAGCACAAGATCCACATGCATTCCGGAACGCAGGCTACGTTATACGCAGTAAGACAAAGATACTGGCCCGTTGACGGTCGAAGTCAAGTATGGCGGGCGATCAAAGGCTGCGTCCGCTGCTGCCGCGCTCAACCACCGCCGGTAGAATACGTGATGGGTAATCTGCCGGAGGCGCGAGTAACGGAATCTCGCCCATTTACAAACGTCGGCGTCGATTACTGCGGGCCGTTCCACATCAAGGAAAAACGAGATCGTAACCGTCGTCAGATAAAAGTATACGTAGCCATTTTCGTATGCCTAGCAATTAAAGCGGTACACATCGAGCTCGTTGACGATCTCACTAGCGAAGCCTTCATCGCCGCTCTTCGCAGATTTATCGCTCGACGAGGCTATTGCTCCACCATCCATTCTGATAACGGCACCAACTTCAGAGGAGCAAGCAACGAATTACGAGAGCTTCACGATTTATTACAATCGGACGATCACAAGGAAAAAGTAACCGCATTTTTAGCCGACAAACAAATCGAATGGCGCTTCATTCCCCCTCATTCGCCGCATTTCGGTGGGCTATGGGAAGCAGCGGTGAAGTCATTTAAACGCCACCTCAGGCGTGTAGCCGGCAACGAGTTACTCACCTCTGAACAATTGAATACTCTTATCATAGAAATAGAAGCAGTCCTCAATTCCCGCCCGCTAACTCCTATCTCCACCGATCCAAATGATCTCCTAGTCCTCACTCCCGGACATTTTCTCATTGGCGATTCACTAATGTGCTTACGTGATCGAGATTTCAGAGACATTCCATCGAACCGACTCTCCAGATGGCAGCATATCCAACAGCTTAAACAGCATTTTTGGAACCGCTGGCATAAGGAGTATTTGAACGAGCTAACCAACCGCAATAAGTGGAGGAAGGGTGGACACGGCATCCAAAAAGGCACAATCGTCATCCTCAGAGAGGACAACGTTCCCTCCATGCATTGGCCTCTTGGCCGAGTTATCAAGGTTCATCCAGGCGCCGATGGTGTCATCCGGACAGCTACAGTTCAGACGGCAAAGAGCGTTTTGGATCGGGCCGTCAAAAGGCTTGTCCCACTGCCAATTCAACCCGATCTCGAGAAACCCGAACAACTAGCCACCGAGACGAACTAAGATGGGAACTTCAACCACATCTCGCTAATTTGATCGGTACCCTCTCAACGGGGGGAGGATGTTACGCCATGCGGCTTGCCATAGATCATATTCTTCACTGTCGGTCGCGGCACTATAATGTCGCAGACGGATCGTCGCGGCTGCCCGGCAAAATAAACATTGTAGTGGCAAGCGCATGGTTCATTAAGCAGAGCGACCTCCAGAAACGTCGATTCGTGGCCGTTATTTTATCTGGCGTAAAAGAATGTGGCGTGATCCGAAGGTAGTGGGGGTCGCCTTCCAGAAAGAATCAGAACGTTTCGAGAAGCCAAACAGTCTACACATATCTTGTATCGCGCATTACATAGTCACATTTCTTTTTGTTATTCCATTTATATTTTCTAGTTAATAAGTTGTGCAATAAACATTAATTTAGTTGTGTTGATTCTGTGAAATTTCATTGAACTACCCTTATTATCATAATCGAAATAAGGGAATCGATCAGTTCGTGGCGTCGATTGTTCAATCGTAACGAGAACTTACAACTCTCGTTGACGTGATATCTCGCGATCGCGTCTCTCCGCGAATGATCGAAACAGATTAAATATCTGAAACTTGAAAGAAACTTTTAAAACTTTCAATACATCGCATACGTTTCAAATTTAGTGCATAGTTACATATATATATACGATCGATCTTACTCGATCATCTTACTCGAAGAACAGGGTCTGCGTGTGGCGAGCTACGGGACAGGGACCGTTGGAATGTTTACTGTCGAGTGTTACAACTATTTCCTTCTTAAGGAGAGCTATAGAATTATTCCATGCCTTTGTTAGACAAAGCGTTCATCCTGTGACCGCGGCTACGTTCGGCGACTGACTGTCGCCTCGAGCCAAAGCTCATTATCACAACTCTCGAACAATTACAATCGGATTGAATAACTACAATTGTTCACTTACAGCTATAGTAGACTCTAGGTTACAATGTTGCGGGATTATCCAAAATTCCAAAGGCTCCGGTGTTCTTTCATCTCCGACAAATATATTATGGTATAGTTCCTATTTTCCGACCGCATGGAAGGCTAATAAAGATGGAAATATGGTCGAGAACTGGCGACCAATTACGATCGGCCCAATTCTAGGCCGCATTTTCTCATCAATCCTCGATGGGCGGCTAAGACGGGGTATAGATCAAAATATAAGGCTGTTGAGATATGTGTAATTTTCTGTGCTGGACTGAGTTAAGTAGTAGAAATACTTATATGTATATATCAGTGTGTGGAAGTATGTGTGTGTGCGCAGCGTCTCGAAACAAAGGAACGTAAACAGTCAGTCGGTTAATAGTCGTCGATGAAGAGTCGGGTGTAGAAGGTGCTGAGACGCGTGCAAGTGTATCGATAAATATATATAGAATCGTCAATGTAATAAATATATCATTATTTTAGTAATAACTGTCAATATAAATTTAATGTTCCTATAACATTATTTCGGCTTCAAAGATCCACAATTCTCAACATGGTAGAAGATCGTGGTTGCCGAGATTTAAGGTTATGGAACCACGTGTAACCGGGAGTGAATGTATAAAAGTCGATTTATAAAAAGGAATAAAAAATTGGAAATAAGTTCTGAAGAGATAAAAAGGCTATTGGTAGAACAAATAAAAAGATTTTGGATAATAAAGAGAATTATTTTTTGAAAAAAAAAAAAGGTGTGAATATAGAAAACGAATCAAGATGCCAAAGGACGACGAAATTAAGGTTCAAATATTCGATGGACGCGATTACAGAATGTGGAAGAAAAGAATATTAATGTATCTAAAGTGTAAAAAATGTTATGAACCGGCTACACGAGAGAAAATGGACACGGATGCGCAAGATAAGTGGGATGAAAAGAATCAATGGGCGATGAACTACATCTATAGTAGTATAACGAATGAGCAATTAGAATTTGTTGGTGATCAAGACACTGCTTTAAAAATAATGCAAAAGTTTGATGAGATGTATATGAAGGAATCAACAGCAGTGCAAATTTGTATAAGAAGTAGACTAGACATGATGAGGTTGAAAGACTTTGAAGAATCAAATTCATTTTTCACGGAATTTGAAAAAACTATCAATGAATTAAAGAGTGCCGATGCAAATGTAAGCGAACGTGAAAAACTCGACTACATGCTGAAAGCACTACCAGAATCATTGAGCTATGTTGGTGACTTAATCGACTCAGTGAAAGAAAGTGATCGGACTTGTGAATTTTTGAAAAATAAAATTATAATGTGAGAAACGCGTAGCAAGAAAGAAAGTGATAGAACAAAGTCAAATGTATTTACAGCCGAAAAAAAGGACATAAAGTGCTATGGCTGTGGAAAGTACGGTCACATGGCAAAAAATTGCACAAACACGTATAGAGGCGGAAACAATGGCGCAAACAATGGAAGAACGCAACAGCAAGGAGGTGCGTATCAGCCGCAGTAGAATAGGGGTCGCGGCGGACGAAGTTTTGGCCAAAGAAGACGAGGATACGGCCAACGAGGATTTGGCCAACGAGGACAAAGCAGAGGCCGGCAACAACGCTACTACGAGGCAAGTCAACACGACGCAAATTATTCACACAACGAGGGCTACGACGACCAAGAAATTGGATCTTTCCTAACGAGAGTAGAGCGCGAAAATAATAAAAATGAAATTACGGTATGTACTAGCGATACGCGAAAAATAGATTGGATATTGGATAGTGGATGTTCAGATCACATTATATATAATGACTCTTATTTTGTTGAGTACGAAAATTTAAAAAACCCGATAAATGTGAAGTTAGGAGACGGTAGAAGTCTAAAAGGAACAAAAGTCGGAAAAATTTTAACTTACTTTGAAGTAAACAAAAGGAGGATTAAAATTACAATGTCTAATGTATTTTACGTGAAAGAAATGGATAATAACTTAATTAGCTATGCGAGAGTAACGAATGAAAATAAGATAGTCTCAGCAGGAAATACTTTAAAGATATATAACAAATACAGAAAGTTGATAGGGATAGCATTCAAAGATCATGGTTTATATAAGATAAGTAGTTACATTGAAAGGCAAGAATCTCATGCTAAAAATGTAGAAATGTACCCTTCCAAAATAACCGTAGAAGAGCACGCGAGATTTTAGAATTAGTACATACCGATTTAAATGGACCTCATAATAATACCGGGTTTGATGGATCCAAATATTTCTTGACATTTATAGATGACTACAGTAAGTGTGCATTGATTTATACTTTGAAATCAAAAGGTGAAGTTTACAATTGCTTCCTTGATTACATAAACAAAGTCGAAAATCTTACTGGTAAAAAGATAAAGAGATTAAGATACGATAATGGAAAAGAATATATGAACAAAAGCATGTACAATCTAACTAGGGAAAAGGGAATTGTCGTAGAACCATGCCCACCTTATGTTCACGAGTTAAATGGAACAGCTGAGCGCTACAATAGAACAATCATGAATTCCGCTAGATGCTTATTACATGATTCAAAGCTGAATATTAAATATTGGCCGGAAATAGTTAGAGCCGCGGCGTACTTAAAAAATAGAACCGTTACAAACACATATGAAAATAAAACACCATTTGAAATATTTTTAAAAAGGAAACCGAATATAAATAATTTAAGATTGTACGGAAGTAGAGTTTTCGTAAGAATACCCGAAGTTAAAAGAAATTCGAAATGGGACAAAAAAAGCAGACACTGGGATACTTGTAGGTTATGAAAACAATGGATATAGGATACTAGTTAATAATAAAATTGTAATTGCAAGACACGTAGAATTTATAGGTGAAGATGATAATTTAGTAGGATTTCGAGGAGAAGATGGACCAGGCAATGAGACAGAAAAGGTTTTTGACGAACATTCGGATGTAAACGAAAAGGTCGAGCAGGTTGCAATAAAAAAGGAGAGAAATTTAAGTAACGAATCAGAAGAAAAACTTGAGGACACAGAAAGTAATTTGAGAAGGTCAGGACGGGAAAGAAAGAAACCTCAAAGATATGGTCAAACGAGCTCATATTTCATTTATGTGAATATAGTTAGTGCACACAGTCCTATGAAACCTATGAAGAAGCTTTAAGTGGAGATGACAGCGGTTCATGTAAAGAAGCAATGGATCGAGAAATGAATAGTTTAATGAAAAATAAGACCTGGCAATTAGTAGAAAAACCAAAAGACAAAAAAGTATTAGACTTGAAATGGATATATACGAATAAATCTGATAATCGTAAGAAAGCGCGACTAGTTGTTCGAGGCTTCCAACAAAAAGAAGTACTGGAAGATTTATACTCTCCAGTAGCAAAAATGCAAACGTTGAAGTTATTACTATCTTATTGTTGTCAATATGGTTTGACGATTATGCAAATGGATGTAGAAACAGCTTTCTTAAACGGAACTATAAAATCGGAAGTATTTGTAAAACAACCTATAGGTTACGACGATAAAAGCGGGAAAGTATGTAAATTATCAAAAGCGTTATATGGATTGCGTGAAAGTTCAAGAGCTTGGTATGAATGTTTCGACGAATATATGAAAAAATTAGGATTTCAAAGAAGTAAGAGTGATTATTGTCTGTATATGAAGTATGAGAGCGATGATGTTATATATTTAATTCTATTCGTAGACGACTTATTAATATGTGGAAAAAACATAAGAAAAATCGATGAAATTAAAAAAAAATTGTCAAACAAATTTTTGATGAAGGACTTGGGTGAAGTAAAGACTTACTTAGGAATAAACATTGAATACGATAATAAGAAGTGTGAGATGAAACTGGATCAAAGTAGTTATATAGAGTCATTAGCGAAACATTATAATATAGAAAACAGTAAATTATATTTTACACCAATGGAACAAAACTTAAGTTTAGAACCCGCACAATCAGCTTTAGACGATATAAGATATAGAAATCTCATAGGAGCTTTGTTATATATTAGTACTGGAACAAGATTAGACGTTAGCTATAGTGTAAATTATTTAAGTCGATTTCAAAACAGTTACAACGAGACCCACTATAAATATGCAGCACAAAAAATTAAGGAGGTGTGTTGAGATATGTGTAATTTTCTGTGCTGGACTGAGTTAAGTGCGTAGTAGAAATACTTATATGTATATATCAGTGTGTGGAAGTATGTGTGTGTGCGCAGCGTCTCGAAACAAAGGAATGTAAACAGTCAGTCGGTTAAGAGTCGTCGATGAAGAGTCGGGTGTAGAAGGTTCTGAGACGCGTGCAAGTGTGAATCGATAAATATATATAGAATCGTTCATGTAATAAATATATCATTATTTTAGTAATAACTGTCAATATACATTTAATGTTCCTATAACATTATTTCGGCTTCAAAGATCCACAATTCTCAACAAAGGCACAAAGGATTTACATCCGAAAGTGGATGTAAAATCAATATTGACCTAATGAGCGCAGCCTTAAATTATAGTAAAAGAAATCGAAGGGGAATTTTCACAATATTGGACATCTCTAAGGCCTTCGATACTATACCCCATTCAGCTATAAAACCATGTCTGGTGAGAAAAGGCGTTCCGACCCCCATAACTGAAATTATAAATGAAATGTACAAAGGATGTAAAACTACGATCAAAGCGAATAATAATATAGAGGTCGAGGTAGAAGTTCTCAGAGGAGTCAAGCAGGGTGATCCTTTATGACCGCTGCTATTTTACTTGTGTCTCGAACCGCTGCTTGAAGTAATCGAAAAGAATATCGGAGGCATTAATATAAATGAAGGGAACAAAGTCTCTGTGTTGGCCTTCGCAGACGATATCGTCTTGCTTGGTGAAAATACGAGGGCGGCACAAAGCCAGATAGACGAGCTTCAGAAATACCTGGAGAGGTCGGGGCATGAAAATATCAGCAGAGAAAAGTCAAATGTTCCAGGTAATAGCGAAAAAGACACCTGGTTTATTAAAGACCCGGCAATAAAAATTGGTAAATTAAGGATACCCGGAAGAATCCCAGAAAGAGCCTTCAGGTATTTGAGTGCTAAAGTTGCGAGTGGGGGAGGCATGAGGTAGATTTGTCCCATATCACGAATATACAATACAAGCAGGCGATAGAGAATCTGATTCGAAATTATAAGCCGCAGAAAACGCTCGAAGTAGGGGTTGAAATGAATCTAATATTACAAGATGATCTTCCCGGTTATGAAAGACCGCGAAGGTTATCCCCGCAAGATAAGGTCGAAGTCAGCGGTCAGATCAAAATGTGGCTGAATGACGGAATAATACGCCAGTCACATTCCGACTATGCAAGCCGGATCGCGTTGATTGAAAAAAAAGATGGTTCAACTAGAATTTGCGTCGACTATAGGCGACTGAATCGAAAGGTAGTGAAAGACAGATACCCGCTACCCTTGATCGAGGATCAATTAGATTTGTCACAGGGATCGATAGTATTCAGTACGTTGGACCCCAAGAATAGATTCTTTCGTGTTCATGTCGGAGAAAGTAGCAGGAAATATACAGCATTTACAGTTCCTACAGTATGAATTTATTAGTGTGCCGTTCGGATTATGCAATTCACCAGCTGTTTTCCAGAAATTCATAAACGCAGTTTTCAAAGGATTGATCGTGACAGGGCATGTGCTGACATGGCAACCTGATGAAAAGCATCCTGTCTTCCTTGGAGCAGTGTGGGGATCACAAGGAAACAGGAAGAAGGAGAAGGAGAGAGCCTGTCGAGGTTAAAAAAAGGGCAGACAGGGCAGAGATGAAGAGAGAAGTGACGATAGCTAAGGGCGGATACCCAAAAAGAAAGATAGTATCGCCGGCTGAAATTATGAGAGTTGGGGAGTATAAGAGGCCCCGAAGAGGAGAGGTCACATACGCCGAGGCGTGTGGGAGGGAGAACAGAGCGATAAGGGGTGACTTCAGCGAGGACTCCGAAGGGTGGATGAGGGTAGAAAAAAGGAAGAGGAAGAGGAAAGCTTCCTTAGAGCAAGCTACCCCGATGGTGCGTCCGGGAAATAAACGGCAGGTTGGTGCCGAAGAGAGAGCGTACCAAGGAACAGGAGGAGGAAGGAAGCCATTCTAATTAAGGTGGAGGAAGGGAAGGTTGCGAATGGCTTCATGTTTATAAGAGGATAATGGAGGTGAGGAGTTCATTGGAGGGAGCCACGGGGGTCCGTAGGACGAGAGCGGGCCTAATTGAATTCGATAGGACGGTGGTGGTTAGCGAGGAGGCGGCCAAATTGAGAGCCGCCTTGAGTGATAGTACGAAGGTGGCCGCTCTGGTGAACAGGGCGACCCTACAAATAAGGAACATCGATCCCCTCACCAGCAAAGAAGAGCTGGTGGACGAGATCAGGTCGCAGTGGGCAATTGAGGAGAATGCGGATATAGAAGTCAAATCTATAAAAGCGGCACCATGGGGCACGCAAGAGGCGGTGGTGGTCCGCCCAGCGAGTGGAGTGCCTAGTGACGAGAGAGAGGAGGCTGAGAACGGGGTTAACGATAGCTTCTGTAAGGCAGTTAGCTAATATTCGGCGTTGTTATAGGTGCCACATGTTGGGGCATGTGGCGGCAGGGTGTACTGTTGCATGTCATGGCAGGGAGTTGTGTAGGAGGAGCGGCAGCGCTGAGCATATAATGAGAGATTGTGATAAAGAGCCGAGATGCGCAATGTGTCTGAAACATGGTGGCATAAATGCAAGGCATGTAACGGGTTCGTTGGCGTGCCCTATGGAGCGTTTAGGTGTTAGGAATAGACGGGGGCCCAGTTAGGGTTCTACAAATAAATCTAAATAGATGCAGGCTTGCGCAAGACCTAATGATGCAGTGCGTATGCGAAAGCAGGGTGGACATTGTGGTCATCTCCGAGCCCTATAGGCAGTTGCCATTTTGGTTTAATGACGAGGGTGGGGATGCATCGATATGGGTCACCCTGTTTAATGGAAAACATGCGGCAAGCGAGACCCTGATAAGAAATGTAGGGATTGTAGGGTTCAGGGTTTGTGACGTATTTTGCGTCAGTGGGTATTGTTCCTCTAATAAGAGTAAGGGCCAGTTCAACGATTATTTGAAGGAACTGGAAGGGATCATAAAGGAGGGGAGAAAAAGAGCACCGGCGATTATGGTTGCCGGTGACTTTAATGCAAAATCCTCGGTGGGGGGTCTAAGACGGACCGTAGGGGAACATGTCTGCTGGACGTTACAACGAGGAACGAGCTTATACCTATTAGGACGACGGGAAACTATTCCTTTCTGAGAAATGAAAGGACTAGTTTCCCGGATATACTTAGTGTTAATAGACGAATAAGGCTGAGTTGGAGGGGGAGTAGGGTCCTAGGTTGGTACTCAGCCTCTGACCATTTTTATATTGAGCATAAGTTTAGGGATAATATTAAGCGAGTGGAGGGTGGCGCCTTTAAATATTTGACAAAAGAGATGGATGTAGAGGGTTTTTTAAACAAATATGACGGAGTCTATGACGAAAATGGTTTTAAATTTGACGAGACGGCATGCGGCGAAGGGCTGCACATGAGTCTGGAGCATACGTGTGCCGTGGACTTGAAGAGGAGATACGCGGCGAGTGCGAAGAGGAGCGCCAACTATTGGTGGAGCGATGAGCTCGCTACGTTAAGGAGCGAACTCTAAGAGCTAGAAAAAGAGCCCAGCGAGCGGTGGCGGCCCGCAAGGATGATGCCGAGGTCCTGGTGGCCGAATTCAAGGATGCTAGGAGGCGGCTGAAAAGGGCGATCGGGCGTAGCAAGGAGGAGAGTTGGAAGAAGCGAACTGCACAGGAAGAGACATCGATCCTACCTGGCGAAGAAGGAGGGTTAGGCATCGAGGAAGTAGACATGAGGATGGCCGTTGGGAAATGCGATTCCAGGAAGGCGGCTGGAGTGGATGGGATTCCTGGCACTGTAGTGAGAATATTGGCGGAGCAAAAGCCTAGCGTTCTCCTGACAGTGCTCAACGGAATAAATACCTATGGAAAAATACCGGCGGTATGGAAATAGGCTAGGGTGGTACTAATACCCAAGCCTGGCAAAGATCCTGCGACGTCATCGGCGTATAGGCCGATTAGCATACTGTCGGCGTTGAGAAAGGTGTGGAAGCATACGCTGAAAATGCTCATCGAAAGGAGCGTTGGTCTGGATTCCTTTCATAGGGACCAGTATGGCTTTCTTCATAAAGGAGGGGGACTCTTGAAGCCCTGGATAGGACGGTCGCAGTTGCTGAAGAGTGCAGAAGGAAGGGCCTGGCGTGTGTTCTGGTCGCCCTTGATGTGAAGAACGCCTTCTACACTCTAAGGTGGGAGAGGATAATGGAGGAGGATCGAAGGAGACGGCTACCGGGACGGCTACAGGAGTTGTTAGCGGACTATCTGGCTGAGAGGAGAATACTGATACACTGTCGTGACGGTGTCGTAGGGAGGAACGTCTACACGGGGGTTCCGCAGGGATCGGTCTTAGGACCGTTACTGTGGAATCTCGTGTATGACGAGGTGCTGGAAGCGCTGGACCGGGAGAAGGATACCGAAGCAGTAGCGTTCGCCGACGATCTGGCGGTTCTACTCAAGCTCTGAGGGTTCCACGGCGTCAATGAGAAGATAAAGGCGATCATAGCCTTGGCCACTAGGTGGTGCTGCGAGACTGGAGTGCACCTGGCCAGGGAGAAGACGGAGGTTATCCTCTTAACAAGGAAGAGTATACCGACGATTTTTAACTTCGACGTGGGGGATGGGGGCGAGATTTCCACTAGCCGTGTTGTGAAGTACTTAGGGGTAGTGTTGGATAGTGCTAGGGGATTCTCCCCCACCTCAAAGCAGTTTGTGATAAAGCGGAACGGTTCTTGGGCGCTATACGGAGCCTACTCCCAGACGTCGGCGGGCCCAACGATTTAGTCAGGAGACTGTATTATGGTATCTGGGAGTCTGTGGTTCTATATGGCGCACCGATATGGGCCTCCTCCCTGGGAAGAGAAACAAATAGGACGATCATGAGAAGGGCATAAAGGGCGGCGTTGATCCGTATGTCTACCGCCTACCGTACGGTGTCACATGGGGGTCTGTGTGTGCTTACCGGTAGCATGCCGATTTACATCAAGGCATGGTTGCGGTGGAAGCAGTATGGAGTGAAGAGGCGGATCAACGAGAGCCCTGAAGAAATGGCACATGTTGGGCAAGAAGAAATGAAGGATTTGGAGACGGAGGCAGAGGACAGGTGGAGATTGGAGTGGGCGTTCCACAACCCCACAATTGAACTACGAGACTGGTAGAAGATCCGCTGATCTTCTGCAAAAGAAAGAGGAAGATCAACTACCATACAGATGCAGATCCTTACGTAACACGGTATCTTTAACTGGTACCGTCATAGGATCGGCAAAGAGTCGCACACCAGTTGTTGGGATTGTGGTGCGGTGCTGGATGACGCCGAACATGTGCTCTTTTGGTGCCCTAGATGGACGGAGGAGAGAACGGAGTTGGAGGTCGCGATCGGTGAAGACTTTAAATTGGAGAACCGGGCCGTTGAGAAGATGGCCGCGGAGGAGCGGTTTTGGAATAGGTTTTATGATTTCTGCACAAAGGCGATGAAATGCCGGCTTTCTAAAGAAAGGGAGATAGAGGTCAGGAGAAAAAGGGAAGAAAGGAGGAGAAGAAGGACCAGAGCGTGTTGCGAAGTGGGCAATTCTTTTAGAGCAATTCAATTAGGCCAGGGAGGAGCATACTGCACATCGACGCGCTAAGTCGAAATCCGTTGCTCATGGTCATGCTGCTAGACGAGGACGAACAAAGGATTGTTGCACGGCTAAGGAAGCCGCATTTGCAAGAAGATAATCTGCGGTAGATCCGGGACAACATCGAACAGCACGAAGCTGGCGGATACGTTTCAAAGGACGAAGTTTTGTACAAAGAAATAAAGGAGATACCATTGCTGGGCGTGCCAAAGTCAATGCAGACTCGAGTGGTTTGACGAGCTCACGAACACGGCCATCTGGGCATCACTAAAACGGAAGCGTTATTAAAAAGGGCGGTTTGTGCATGCGCGAGAAGGTGGATAAGGTAGTGCAGAGTTGCATCGATTGTATCCTTGCGGAGAAAAAATAAGGAAAACGAGAGGAGTTCCTGAACCCTATTGACAAGGAGGAGTTGTCATTTGACACTTATCGTGTCGATCATCTTGGACCATTGCCATCTACGAAGAAAAGGTACCGGTATATCTTCGTGGCGATTGATGCCTTCACAAAGTTCGTTTGGTTGTATTCCACAAAATCAACAAGTTTTGCGGAAGTTATTCGCCATTTGAGGAAGCAGTCTGTAGGTTTCGGAAATTCGAGAAGAATTATCTCGGATCGCGGGACGATATTCACAGCCGTTGCCTTTGAGGATTATTGGAATGAGAAAGGTATACAGCACGGCTGGACTACAAGGCACAAGTAGAAAGAGTGAAACGGACGCTTAATCCCCTATTGACGAATTTGTCTGCGCCAACACCAGACAAGTGGTTACACCTAGAGATAGCGCAAAGGTATTTGAACGCAACCACCAGCAGAAGTACGAATGTTACCCCGTTCCAACGCTTGTTTGGAACGCGGATGAGAATGCGCGCAGCTGGTCGAAGACGAGTGGGCCGTGATGTTCTAGGAGGAGCGAGATCAGCTACGCGTAAAGGCAAAAAACGGATCGAGGAAATTCAAGCTAAAAACAGACGGACGTTTAACAAGAGACGTAAAGAGGCAACAGCGTATAAGACAGGAGATTTAGTGGCGATCGAGAGGACGCAGGTCCTGGTCCGAAGTTGCAGTCGCAGTTCCTGGGGCCGTACCGCGTGGTAAAAGTCTTGCGGAATGACTGCTATGTGGTACAACGAGAGGGCGAACACGAAGGGTCACGAACAACAACCACGGCGGCTAATCGCATGAAATGGTGGGAAGTTGTTGAAGTCAGAGGTGAGGGTGAAATTAGTGATGATGAGCACATCCGAGGGCAGATGTGATTGTCAGGTACGGCCGAATGTAGTATCATGCACGAGGGGCCTAAGAGGTGTTGTGCGGATCGTAAACAAGCGGTTGCCTAGGTGTGAATTATAAACAAGCGGTTGCTCAGCATACGCGTACTGGGGCTATGACAAAAGACAAGGGGATGCTAGGGGACGATAAACGAATTAACAGGAGTATGAATTGAGAAGTCCGAGAGTGCGGATTGCGTTATCAAGATGGTGTTGTTAAAAGAGAGTTGAATTTGCGTTGACGAATTGTTAATTAATTATCTAATTGTTTTAATTATTATACGTTTATTGCAATAGGGTCATGTTTAATAACCACTGTTTTCTGTTTAATTAACATCTGTTTAATCCATTTATCATTAATAAACTAATCATAATAATTTACGATATGGACATTTGATAACTAATAAAACAAGTTTAAGTCGTCATATTATCCTTTCTGGGGACGACTCTGAACAGGTATCCAATGTCAAGAGCGCTATAATTGTCCGAATAACTATCGACATTGGCGCTGAGATTATGCGGGAGATAGAGGAGGTGCAGATGTCACTCCTTCTAAAGGCCTGAAGGCTACCTATGTTCATAGGCTCAGGCAGCCATCCCATAAAGTACGACCGGTTAGAATATACGCGCTTCTGCGTGAAACGATGCGTATCCTCGAAAATGAGGTTAATCTCTTCCAGGCGACCTTAGGGCGACTTCAAGAGGTGTGGATCATTCCAAGAGGTCTCGTCATTCCGGCAATGAATTTGGGAAGAGATCGCGGTGCCTCAGAGAAGCTCGGACAATGAGATGTCATTCGCATGTCAACGTCGGCGCTCAGAAAATGTCTTATTAGACACTAGTTACCTTCAAAGACAAAGAAATGCTGACCTGGCCTGGCCAAAATAATGCTCTAAAGAAAACCGGCCACGTTGCTGCTATTATCCTTGCGAAAGGCATAGCTACAAGATATCAACAATATTTTACGACAAAGAGCAAGTTAACTCCATTATATTATAAGATTTCTATCGTAAAACGATGTT
>NW_022883382.1:0-22652 GCF_011952255.1 Bombus vosnesenskii | reverse complement strand
TAAGTAATTTCGACTTCTTTGCGCTCTCTTTTAACGCATTCGAGACCGAAAGAAATTCATATCAGTCAGTAGGCAAGGGTATAATATACATATTTTATATATAACTTATGTAGTAATGTATATATCATGTTAATTTCATATTTTTTTCAATATATATATATATATATATATAACTGTACATAATACATTATAGAATAACATAGTATATAATTTTATATTTAAAAAATATGAGGCATACTATTTAAGATTGTCATCGATTTAAAATCAAAGTATGAAAAGGATACCCTGGAGAGAGTAAAACACAGAATCATTCTAACTAAACATTCAAATCGTAGCGACACCTAGGTATCGTCTTACAATTAAATCTCGGTCTCGAATGGATTAAAATGAAATACATACTTGCAGCTTCAACATCTTCAATATCGAGGAGATTCAAACTTTACAAATAAATGTAAATTGCGATGTAAAACAAAGCGACGTAAAAAGGGAAAAGGAGGAAAGAAGGAACAGGGAAGCAAAGAGAAGAAACGAATTTTTCATTTTCTCGAAACTGGATCAAGTTTCAGGAAGGCCATCCAAGTAATTGATGTCCTCTGTACTTATTTGTTAATCATGCGCGGAATCAGAACGATTCGACCTCGTTCCAAAGCAAATCGTTACTAGAGTAGAGACGGGAATTAATAATTCGTGTCAATTGTTCGATCGTGTTCACAAATTCAAATGCGGTTGAGTAGCGGAAACCATTTATAACACGTCCCATACAGCGTAGATCGCATACACGTCTTAGGATGTATTTTTTGTACTTATATATACTCTATATATATTCTTACTCTATATATACTTATATGTACTCTATATATATTCTCTATCTTATATATACCATAAAATATTTCGTGAAATCGCGTATTCGTGTCTAATGTTAGGGATTCTCTTTCCATAAGTCTGCGTTTTCTATATTATCTTTCTTCCTTATCAGTAGGCATTCTCACAATTTGTGATTAATACTGCTCGTACAGGAATGTTAGGTTTTTGACGTTGTAAAATTTCACGTGAAATAATAATGCCTATATATTGACTAATTTATCAATTAATTAAATCCGTGTATATCAAGTTTTCTATAATTTAGTACTTTCGTGTAACTACAGAAATTTGATGCAATAAAACTTGATTAAAACAGCGATTCATTAGGAAACGAGAATAATGATGCAATTATTTTTTGTAGCCATTATATAGGATTTCGATCGCATAATTAATCAGTATCAACTTACCAGTCTTTAACGGAAGGACATAAAGAAGGGCAGGCGGTACACAGACCGCAATCATGATCATTTTCATGTAGATGGTCAGACTGCCGTACATGTTCGTTATTCGTCAAAAGTAGCGATGAGAAGCGGAAAAGAAGTGCACTAGCCAGAAGTATCTGCGACAGAAATCAGAATACACTCGTTTTCGCATGATTGGATCAAAATATACATATTTTATATATAACTTATGTAGTAATGTATATATCATGTTAATTTCATATTTTTTTCAATATAGAATTATTATATATATATTTAACTGTACATAATACATTATAGAATAACATAGTATATAATTTTATATTTTAAAAATATGAAATATTTAAGATTGTCATCGATTTAAAATCAAAGTATGAAAAGGATATCCTGGACAGAGTAAAACACAGAATCATTCTAACTAAACATTCAAATCGTAGCGACACCTAGGTATCGTCTTACAATTAAATCTCGGTCTTGAATGGATTAAAATGAAATACATACTTGCAGCTTCAACATCTTCAATATCGAGGAGATTCAAACTTTACAAATAAAAGCGGCCTGTTCCCCTTTCCACGACAGACTCTCATACCATATCCGCTCTTATCCAGGCTTTTACTTGAAACCAGCAATGCGTTCATTCACAATTTAAATTTACCCGGACCATCCACTGAATCGTCAGCCCTTTATAAATATATAGTGAACCTAGAACATGTGCCTGTGCCCCTGGTATCGATGTTCGGCTTGTGATGTTCGTACCGGAACCTTCGCACAATTTCAATTTGTCACGCGTGAACATCGATTCTTCCAAGGGTCTCAGCTTTATGCGGCTAAATCCTTTAGAACGATTAAAATGATACTAATGATATGGTATTTTTTACAAAGATTTAACATATCCATCAAATAGGAAGTTTCGTGCTCTCCTATTTTATATTAATTATAAATTAATAAGTTTTATATGTGTTATTTATAGATCTAATAAATTTTGTATTGGTTTACAGCAGGTGCTTCGGGTATAAACAGACGACAAACGAACAAATAGAAATTCAAACTATTGTCGTTGTTTAACTCGCATGGGACTATAAGCTCGAATTGGACTTAAACGTTACGATCGTCGAGAATAATTACTATATGTACCCTGTACGACGGGCAGAGAATCTTAAGTTATTAACGGCAATTCCTTTGTGCATAATTCAGGTTTATTAACAACCTGTAATGGATAATCATCGATGAACTCTTTTTGAATAAAGTTCACATTTATAAAGCAAACACTATAAAATACGACAGGACAATTGTAATCGATAAATAACATTTTATTAGGATATTATAAGAAGCTAAGACATCGAGGTACATTAAAATTGAGTCCGCTGCAACCCTCATGACATTTAAAATCCTACGCGTATATTGAGTAAAATTGTTATATTAAATATAATCATATTAAATACAAGCTCGTCCGCTGGATTCCCAAATTATTTGGTTAAATACTTTGAATACGAGAATACCGAGTGTTAACAGTAGTAAATCCTCTATATGGTATGTTTACTTTGCTATCTTGAATAGGTAAATAACATTTCACTTTAACGCATTTAACCAATGTTAACGTTTAACATTTAACCAATATTATACGCATATGCACATAATGTTACTGTTACATATAATGATATATACGTAGCTATACACGTTAATTAAATCCTCTATATGGTATTTTTATATCAGTATCGTAAACATTGTAAACCGGAAATCTTTTATTACACACGTACATATACAGTCAATATTATTGTTACATATAGTGATACATACGTTGATCCACACATTAATTAAATCCTAAATAAATAATCTCGAATATAGACATACAGGTACACTTACGTTGATATATACCTTTGTACATTTGTTTTGCCATTTTGTTTCGCCTTTCAGGAACGATATGTTTGGAAATGATATGATATTGAAAACAAATAGGCCATTAAACGAGAATGGATGGATTCAAACGGAATTAAGTGATCTCAATTCCACAGCTTTGGCGGCTGAACGTGTTTTCCTTTCGAACGGCTTGCTCGCGTCAAATGGTGCAAATTTCAACAAGTACCCACGTGTTTACTATTAAATTCATTTATTTCTTTTTTATTTATTTATTTATTATCTTTTGGCTCGGTTACCTTCGACGCATTTTGCGTATTTCTTGAGCAATTTTTAAGGTATTATTTCCTATATTATTGAAGAAAGTAATGATTTTTAGATTACCAATAAAAGGTGGATTTAAATTTTATACAAATTGGCATACATTGGCAATTGGCATAATTTAAGGAAATTGGCATACTGAGATGACAAATTACTGACATTCCTTTAGTATGTTATGGAAAATTTGTAAAGGTTTAAAAATTGTTGGAACACTTTGCATGGAATATATATTCTATATAGAATACGAATTCTTTCTCTTTCCTAATTATCGTTTACGTGATAAAATAAGGCGTTTCAATTTGAATTCATTAAATGTTGTCTTAAATATTCAATTTGAAAATTCTTTGGAGAAAATCGAAGAAGATTTAGAACTACTTTTTAATCGATAAACGCTTCAAGAATTGAGAACCACTGACCTAGGGGAACTTGATTAATCGAGGGATACGAATAGTTCCATGATATTGCAGAAGCCATTTACTGCGTTCCCCTAATATGATTACATCGATAAAAGAGAGGTCACTACTTCTTCGCCATATTTCATACGTAAAAATAAAAATGTTATATCAAAGCAAAAAAAGGAGTCACTTTTTTTTTGTGGACCAGATCGCCATGTCATTAAATCGAGCACAATAATTAAATTAGAAAATTGAGACACCGATTAACACGAAACAGCCACCGTCAACCGAATCTTATGGACGTCTTACAGATTAGAGCGTTTCATTTACTTGAAGCAAAACGAGGATTAACTCGTAGCAACTGAGCAGTAGCTCAGTGCCGAACATTTATCTTCGTTCTCGCCAGTACGGGGAGTACAAAAAGGCGATTTGCGAAGTCAAATTCGTGCATCAAATTGAGCGGCTTTTTCAACAAATCGAAATTCAAAATGTTGTTAAATACGACTTATACGGAGACAATGAGGCGAAAATGATTATAAGATTCCATGAAAATATTATGTTAGATGAAAGCTGTTGGTGCCTATTAGTATGGTCCTTCTGTAGTATACACACGTATAATAGAATAATAATAATTTACTACGAGTAAAAGAAACATTTATACGTATCCATAGGGCTTTCGATTTATGAAAATTGAAAAGAAGATATATTCCATTTGGTCGTCGATTCTATTTAAATTCGTTAGTATTCGTTCCAGTTACGTCATTAATAAAACATTTTTATTGATAAGCTACCTAACAAAAAGACCTTCTTGTCACCCCAAATTGCTTCAAAAGAAAATCCCTTGTCAAACAAACCATGTTCCTTGTACGAAAATCTAAAAAGGATTTTCCAAAAAGATGTATTCAGTAAACCGTGGCTTGTGACTGGTGAGTTTGAAAAGAGTTGTTGAAAGTTAATATTCGACCAAGCTCTTGTGACATCAATCACATCTCAACCTACATCAGTGATAATACATCGACACCCGAACTTCGGACACTTTTGGACACATCACCACCTTATCATCATAGCATACACCAAGGCTGTGACGCACCTCCGTCCACATCAGAGATAGGATATGGACTCCCGACCTTCGGACACTTTTCTACATCATAACCTACACCTTTTTTTTTTTTTCGTGGAGAAATCCTCACGGACACCCGCTAGCGGGTAGTGTCGGACTCTTACCGACTAAAACTCCACGGTGGCCTGTACTGACGCCTGAGTCGAGATGCACCCGGGATCTCTCCCGAATTACTACCGGTTACCCCCGGGCGTCTATCTCTCCTTTCGTCGAAGGGAGGCGTCCTGCTCTTCTTGGACCGCTACGGGGGGGGGGGGACCACGCCCCCTAGCGCCTCGCTCCTGCTGCGTCATCCTGGGGACCCCGTTCCCTGACGCCTCTTCCTGGTTCTTCGCGCTTCTACGGTGGCCGCGGCGGCGCCGGTGGCGGCGTCGCGCCCCTGTGGCGCGTTGTGTTCCTCGGGTGCTGCGATGTCCTGGACGGATCGCGGGCTCGTTTCCGGTTTCTTTCTGCCCGCTCCTTCGCCAGCATGACCTGCTCGCAGTAAGTGCGGATGGCGGCGAACTCCTGGCGCCCTCTGAGCATGGCCGCGACGACCGCTTCGGGGGCTAAGCTCTCGCCGATTTCGAGTCGTAGGACGCGTCGTGGTTCCGCCCACGCCGGACAGAACTCCAGCGTGTGTTGCGCCGTGTCCTCCTCTTCCTCGCAGTGGTGACAAATGGACGTCGCCTCTCGCCGAATCCTTAGCAGGTACTCGCCGAATACTCCGTGGCCGGTGAGCACCTGCGTCATCCTGAAGGTCAACGGCGCTCCGCCTCGATCCCTCCAGGTCTCCCAGTTGGGAAGCACGGCGCGAACGGCCCGGTGCGGCCCCACGGCGTCCTGCTGGATCAGCTGCGAGCGCCATCGTTCCCATGTCTCCTTCCTCGCCTCCTCCCGGATGTTCGGGGCCGGCTGGCTGGCGGTCGATGGCGTCGGGCTCCTCTGGTGTTCGTATACGCGTTCGAGCGCCAGGGCTTGCAGCTCGAACGGATGGGACGCCGCCAGCACGGTCGCCGACGCGTATGTCGTGTAAAATTAAGGTAAAAATAAGGAACTTGTTAATTTCCGAAAAGGAGATTAAGTTCTTTTTATTTTTTTACTCAATTTATACAATTTTTTCGGTTCGCGATGATACACTTTCGATGCTTGGATTAGTTAAGAATTTCTTTATTAGACTGACTGGATGATTTTGAAGGGAGCATTTATATTCTTCCATTCGTTGGAGTGGGAGAAGGTTTTGTTTATACTTAGTGTAAAATTCGGAGAACGGCTGGAGTGATCGAATGCCACTCAGGCGGCTGAGAACGGGTGCTGACCGGACGGTCACACGCGATAAGGCGTTCGGAATTTCGGTTTGTTATATACAGTTGCTCGAATTTCGTCTGTGACATTCCCCCCTTCTTAGATTGAACTTGATCCCTCAAGTTTTCTTCAGAAGATTTTTGTGGAATCGGACTTGACGTGGCTTGAAAATTACAGCTGATTCCTCCTCTTCATCTGAGTGGTATGTGTTGGTTGGAATATAGATGTTGGGTGTTGAGCCCAGGGTGAGTGGTACTGGTGGGGCTGTCGCATTGTGGCTGTTGATTACAGTTTCATTTCGGCAGCAAAATAAATTGATACATAATTTGTTCGGTATACATTTCCTGATGCATTTGAATACCCCTATTTTGTTTAATCCATATATACCTAGTATGCCTAATGCTATGTACCCTAATATCTGGAGCGTGGTTAGTCCCCAATACTGTATATTTTTAATTCTGTGTTCGAAATTAAGAGTTTCTATCTCGTCGCCTATTTTATCGATCGTTGTTTTATAGCCTTGTAAATTATCTATTATTTTCGGTGCTCGCTCGAGTTTATCTAATAGATGAGTGAAACTATCGTTTGTTTTGAGCGCTAGGGGTTTTGTTTTGATTTCGTATATGACTTCGCTTTTTGTTTCGCCTATACGCATGTGTTCGTCTTTGTACAATATATCGCAAGAAGTGTTAGCTCTTATGATGGAAGGCTTGTCAAGTTTTTGTAAGGTATGTTTCGTTTGGCAAATTGTGTCTATTTCTATCGGATTTGCTGGTATCGCAATGTAACAGTTGCTAGTTTTGAGCGGTATAAAGCTAATGTCTTCAATCTTAAGTACAGTTATTTGACAATGTTCAATGTGTGGTTTGAAATTTATTATTTCGCTGCGACAATCGGTTCTTGAATTTCTGTCATGGATAGGTAGTGTTTGTTTGCATATAGCGGTTCCGGCTCGATTCTTACAAAGTTTGTTGATATACTCGATATCAGCGTTTATAAATGAAAGACCTGAAGTTAAATATATCTGATGTTCGACTACTGGAGCCAAAAATACTCCATTTCTTTTACTCGGGATAGGATATACTTGTAATATGTTCCATTCTGTGTTAGAGACTAAAGGTACTATGATTTTGAAAAATATTTTGTCATCTATTGTGAAGATTTTAAGATCACTAATGTCGAGTGTGAATTGAAAATGTTCGGTTTTGGCAGAAATCGCGGTGTTGTACATCTGGCTACCTATTGCCTTGGCGTAATTTTCTATGAATTCATTGGGGTCAAGTATTTGTGGACTAATTATTCCTTGTTTGCCTAATATCATGACGTTAAGTATTTCATCTAATTGGAAGTGTAAAGTTTGCATCGCGGTGTCGACTTTCATGATCATCTTAAGCATAGATCTATCGATATTTGCCTGCTGTTGTAATTTTAATATATCACTATATGATCTCTCTAAGTGGTTTAGGTTTTCTGAGTTTACAATTTTTCTAATAAGTGATGTTTGATTAGCTATTATGGTCTTGATTTTATTATTATCATCGAATAGTTTGTCCATATTTTTGTTTATGAGCGTAAGATCATCATCGTCGAGAGTCCCGAACAGACTTTTCGATACGGAACCTATGATGTTAAGCAAACCTCGTGTGCTCCGGGTATGTGTTAACGCTTTCAAGTGTTTTGCGAGTTGTTTTAGGTTATTGATGCGATTTTGTAATCCGCCTAACTCTTCGACGTATTGTTTGCTGATTGCACGTGAGTCTATTGTTAATTTATATGATTCTATTGCGCTTATCTGTTCGTATATGTCGCTAGTGTCTAATCCTACTATTACATTGGCAGTGTCGCTGTATAAATATCCTTTTCCTATGTTTTCTATGAATACAGAGTTTCCTTCTAATGGTGTAATATTTATTTGCGCGGATACTATTCCGGCAAAGAGGAGCGTCGACCTGGAAAGTAAGGTTTTAAACGATTACCGTGTATCTTTTTGTCTTGAATCAGATAGTATGGAGTACATACTTTATCAATCGTGTACGGTCCTAACCATTCCACATCAAGTTTATGCCTTTTATGATCGTTATGTATTAAAACGGAGTCTCCTTCTTTGAAAACTGATTGAGGTTTTATAATTTTACGTTTTTGATCGCGCTGATATCGCTGTTTACTTTTGATCAATGTTTCGCGAGCGTGTCGGAGTCTAGAGTCCCATTCCTTTTTGCGGAACGTGACTTCGTCTGCGTATGTGCGTTGGGGATTCTTGGATATTGTGGAGGGAAGATTGGCTTGGTGTCCGAATGTGAGTTCGAATGGCGTGTAACCAGTAGAGTCGTGTATCATTGTGTTATATGCAAGGCATACAAAGTTAAGTTGATCGTCCCATTCTTCATCCGAATTTCGCTGTATCGATTTTAACATGTCCGTTATTACTGCGTGCGTCCGTTCTAACGATCCGTTACTTTGTGGGTGGAAGGATGTCGTTTTGATATGTTTGATTTTGAACGCGTCTTCGTACTGTTGCATTAAACTAGATATAAAATTCTGTCCGCGGTCAGTTAATATCTTTTTTGGAGCGGAAAAGATGTAAATGTAATGATTCAAGAGTGCGTTCCAAATTGTTTCCGTTTGCTGAGTTTTTAGTGGTACGAGTATTAAGTATTTTGTCAATTCGTCATGTATGGATAGAATGTACTGATTGCCTTTTTTCGTCTTTTTCAGTGGGCCTAATAAGTCCATAGCAATTTTATCGTTTGGTTCGAGGGGTGTGTCCGTGATACAAGGTTCTTCGCGCGGTCTGATACGTGTAGTTTTAGATGTTTGGCAGGTGTCGCATGATTCTATATGTTGTTGTATACGTTTCATCAAATCTGGTACTCTGTGCCGTTCACGAATGCGGTCGTATGTCTTTTGTATACCGGGGTGTCCTACTAAATCGTGATTTTCTTTCAATAATTCGTCTATTTCTTCGTCGCTATATGTTTGAATTGGTTCCCATGCAAAATTTAATTCTTTTACGGTGTCGTTCAGGAATAGTAAAATTTGTTTGATCGCGTTCTTTTCGGTCTCTGTGAAACTGTCGTCGCCTATACCTATCTTTTCGTTTATATGAATAATTTCGTTTAATTTAGTTAACCATTCGATTCTGTCGTAATTTCCTAGCTCTGCTTTGGATAATTGATAGAAAGATTTACGGTTCGGAGTCATTTTGAGAATTTTGGGTAACGCGTCGGTAGATTTTTCCCAATCGTGATATTTTTTATCGAGTTCTATGTTCAAATTTTCGCGTCGTCTGGTCAGAACATGTATTCTAGATAGTGCGTCGGCTGCAGTATTATCTTTTCCTTTCGTGTATTCTATGTCGTATTCGTATTCTTCTAGTTTTAATCGCCATCTCATCAAGCGTGATGAGGGGTCTTTGCAATTCTGTAACCATTTTAGTGCTTGGTGATTGGTTCGGATGAGGAATTTCCGTCCTAACAGATATTGTCGGAGGCGTTTCACGGCCCATACTATTGCTAAAAGTTCTTTTTCTGTAGTGGAATAGTTTCGTTCCGGTGGGTTTAGAGTTCGCGAGATATAACAACATGGATGTCCGTCCTGTGATAAGATTGCACCTATACCTTCGTTACTGGCGTCAGTCGTTAATGTGAATGGTTTCGCAAAGTCTGGGAATTTTAGTACGGGTGATGAACAGAGTTTGTTTTTTAATGTCTGGAATGCTTCCTGGGTTTTATCTGTCCAATGAAATGGTGTCTCCTTTTTTGTAAGTTCGGTCAATGGTTTCGCGATCTTAGAAAAGTTTCTGATGAACTTACGGTAATAACCTGCTAGTCCTAAGAACGATTTGATGTCTGTGGGATTACGTGGCTGTTTGAAATTGCTAACGGCTTCTAATTTTTGGGATTTGGCTTTACACCTTCGGCGGTTACTATATGTCCAAGATATTCTAATTCTGGTTTGAGAAATTCGCATTTGTCCGGCTGTATTTTGAGTCCGAGTTCGCGTAGGCGTTGCAATACTATCGCGAGGTTGCTATTGTGCTCTTCAATCGACTGTCCGAATATTATAATGTCGTCTAAATATACGAAGCAATGTTTATTTATGAGTCCTCTTGGCGCGGTATCCATCATGCGTTGAAATGTTGCAGGTGCATTCTTTAAACCGAATGGCATCCTATTGTAATGATAGTGTCCTTGTGGTGTGGAGAATGCTGTGTACTTTTTAGAGTCTATGTCCATTGGGATTTGGTGGAATCCGGAGGATAAATCGAGGGCTGAGAAGAATTTTGCGTTGCCTAGTTGGGATAGTATGTCGTCTATGTCAGGTAATGGATATGCGTCCTGGTCAGTTAGTTCGTTTATTTTTCTGAAGTCTATTACAATTCGCCATTTCTGTTTCCCTGAGGCGTCTGCCTTTTTTGGTACTACCCAGACTGGTGAATTGTAAGGAGAATCAGATGGTTCTATAATGTTCTTTTCTAGCATTTCGTCCATTTGTCGTTTGATTTCTTCTTTATGGCATTCAGGCGGTCGGTAAGATTTTGTGTTAATGATTTTATTTTCTTTTAACGTTATTGTGTGTTTAGCAAGATTAGTGCATGGTAATAAGTCGGTCTCTAGATTGAATACGTCGAGGTAGAACAGCAATATCTTTTCGATTGGTTCACGGAGGGTTTTCTCTATATGCGAAAGTCTAACTAAATCTTTAAACGTGGAGACTTGATCATACGTATTTGAATTTTCGATAAAATTAGTCATTTTGGCTGGGCACTCACCACCATTGATAAAGCATATCGTTGTCGGTTTTCCTTCCAGGTAGACTGTTTTTGACACTGCTTGTTTTGGAGGTACGTCGTTTTCCTGTTGCAATAAAAGTATATTATTGTCAAGTTTTAATTGTTGATTCGAGAGTTCAAATTTGAATTTAGATAGGGCTGGCAAACCGAGTATGCCGTCTTCTATAATTGGAAAGTTGTCTTCTACCACAAAAAATTCTAGAGTTTTGCCAAATAGTTTTATCAAAGCGTGTTCGTTGGTTTTAAATTTAGAGTGTCCCATCGAGAATTTCCGTTCTTTTGTTATTCTTGGTCGTAATACGCATCTTCGCTTGAGTATATTAATTCCTGCTCCGCTGTCAATGAGGAATTTATGTCGCTGTCCGTCGGATCGTAAAAGTACTGTGGGTAGTCTTCCCGTTGTGGCGTTAATTCGTAGGTCTGGTCTATTGGTTCCTCTATTTCTTCCTTGTGTGTCTCGAGATTGTGGACTGCTGGTGGTCTCGGAAATTGGCTGGGTGTTCGAAAATTTTTACATTGACTGGAGACATGTCCGATCTGGTTGCATTTGAAGCATTTTAATTGTGTCCTTTGGGCAAGTGGTATTTGTTCGGTTTGTCGGAAGCTTCTTGGCATTGGATTGGGTGTTGGAGTTGGTTTTTTAGTGATCGGATTAGGATTATTGGTTGTTAGTCGTTGCTGCTCAGGAAGTCGTAATCGTTCTATTGGTTTTGGTCGTCGATTTCGATCTTCCCTGAAGAATCGCTCGATGTCGGTGGCTTTCTTTTCGGCTTCAAGGATATTGTATGGTGGATTGGCGAGTAGTAATTGTCCTATTTCGCCTTTCAGGCCTCGGATAAAATCGATCACGGAGTCTTTTAAAATCCTGTCGTTCATAGCTCGTCTAGTAATTTCGTCACGGTATTCGTTCGTTATACTGTATTGTAACTTATTGAGCGCTCTGCGGAACCTGATGATATAATTTTGCACACTTTCGTCGTGACGCTGTCTCGTTTCGCGTAGCTGGTCTTGATGTTCTCTAACAGAGTCTTGGGTGGCTACGTTTCGTCTTAGGGCATCGTACAGGTGTCCGTATTCGTATATCGGTATATTGTAGATGGCCATTGCGGCTTTACCCGCGATTTTCCCGATTTTGATCATTTTTAATAGTAGCGTGGGTTCGCTACACATGGCTCGTAATTCGCGTACTTCGCGTATGAATTCTTCTACTCCGATATTGTCTTCGCCGTTTAATTGCGGAATACATACTATCGCGTCTTTGGCCCGTAAGCTCGGAGAGGCGAATTGCGGTGGACGGTCTTCGTAAGAGGGATGGTTGCCTTCTTCTGTTCGAATTGGAACGCATGGTGGGGAAGTTCTATCTCTCGCGGCAACAGATTCGTCCATAGTAATAAGGGAGCCTAGTTCTGTAGTAGCGTCGCGTCCTATTTTTATTTTAGAGATATTTTTGCCTAATAGTTCTATTTCCGCTGCACGCTTCTTATTTTCACTGTCGGCCGTCCGTTGTGTCTCTTCTACACGTTGTGCAAGAATTTCAATTTGTTTTTGTATCACGTCGAGTATGGCACGAATCGAATTGTCCGTACCTCCGTTTGTAGAAACGGTTTCAATAGTTTCGACTTTGTCTTTTCGTGATGTGGGCATGATTCTAATTGAGCTTATTGAGTCTGAACTACTGTTGCTATTTGGACTCGAAGCGCTTGAGAAACTGGGTTTTCTCACACGGTATCGTGAAAATGAATCCAGATTTTTCAGCTTACCGTAGTAGCTATGACCGTTGAGGAGTCTCAGGGATGTTTCCTCTCTGGCTGGTTCTAGATTCCGAATCTTATTCGTAGGCTTGCTCTGCGCTGACCGTAGTCCTCTCGTTTAGTTTCACCGTAGTGGAACGTTGAAAGTTGCTGCAGGGCTTCGTAGTAGCAAAGATTCGCACTGGGTCCGTTGATCCTTCGATCTTCAATGATGCGCGTACGCCGAAATCGTAATTTCGTTTGCACTGAAGTGAATAGATCCTGGCACGGATCGCCAAAAATGTCGTGTAAAATTAAGGTAAAAATAAGGAACTTGTTAATTTCCGAAAAGGAGATTAAGTTCTTTTTATTTTTTTACTCAATTTATACAATTTTTTCGGTTCGCGATGATACACTTTCGATGCTTGGATTAGTTAAGAATTTCTTTATTAGACTGACTGGATGATTTTGAAGGGAGCATTTATATTCTTCCATTCGTTGGAGTGGGAGAAGGTTTTGTTTATACTTAGTGTAAAATTCGGAGAACGGCTGGAGTGATCGAATGCCACTCAGGCGGCTGAGAACGGGTGCTGACCGGACGGTCACACGCGATAAGGCGTTCGGAATTTCGGTTTGTTATATACAGTTGCTCGAATTTCGTCTGTGACACGTACGTCGTCCTGTAGCCTCTCGCTATGCGGATGGCGGTCGTCCTCTGCAGCCTCCGCAGCAGTGTCAGGCTGCGGCGACTGGCCGTCAAGCTTCTGGCCCAGACGGGTGCCCCGTAGAGGACTCGGGACCGAACTACTCCCTCGTAAAGTCGGTGGACTCTCGATCCTGCTCCGCCGATGTTCGGTAGGAGGCCGCACAAGGCGTTGGCTGCGGCCGTCGCCTTCGGGACCAGTTGCTCGAAGTGCGGTCCGAAGGTCCATCCGCTGTCGATCGTGAGACCCAGGTACTTCATCTGGCGTCTCACCGGGACCTCTTCTCCGCCGATGTTCACCGACAGTCCGGGAGGAGATGTTCCTCTTCGTCGCTGGTCGAAGAACCATAGTGCCTCGCATTTGGCCGGCGACACCGTCAGGCCGAGCCTCCGAATGGCGCGTACCGCGCACGCCACGGCGTCCTCCGTGCGATACGCCGTGTCGTGCCACCACCGTCCCCCGGCCAGGACCAGGGTATCGTCGGCGTAGCACACCATGCCTGCTCCCGGGGGCATCGGACATCGGAGGACGGAGTCGTAGGCCGTGATCCAGATTATCGGTCCCAACACCGACCCCTGCGGAACGCCGCGCTCGATCCGTCTTCTTTCCTCCCCGTTCTTCCCGGCGTAGACGATGTATCTGTCGGTCAGGTACGCTCGGATGATCCCTACTAGGTACGCCGGGACCTTGAAGTGTCGCAGGGCTTCCACGATCCTGGCTCAGGGGATCGAGTTGAAGGCGTTGGTGACGTCGAGCGATACCGCCACCGCCACCCCTTCTCGGGAGACTTTGTCCTCGGCCGTGGTCTTCAGCCTCTTCACCGCGTCCACGGTCGAGCGGCCGCGGCGGAATCCGTATTGGCTGTCGTGCCATCCGGGCGTCCTCTCGGTCATGTGCGCCTCCAGCCGGGCGGCGATGATCCTTTCGAGCATCTTGCCCACCTCGTCCAGCAGGCATATCGGCCTGTACGCGGACGGCGAGTCCGGCGGGCGGCCCTCTTTCCGCAGCAGGACCAGCCTGGCCGTCCGCCATGTCCGGGGGTAGGCGTCCTCCTCCAGGCATCTGGTGAACAGGTGTCGCAGGCGGGGAGCCACGGTGACGATCGACTCCACCCACGCTCTGCCAGGTATTCCGTCGGGGCCCGGCGCCACGTCGCGGGATGCCGTCCTCCTGGCTGCTTCGAAGAGTTCTTCGTCGGTCACTCGCAGTTCTTCGCTCCATCCCGTTGCGGTTGTCACAGACGAAATTCGAGCAACTGTATATAACAAACCGAAATTCCGAACGCCTTATCGCGTGTGACCGTCCGGTCAGCACCCGTTCTCAGCCGCCTGAGTGGCATTCGATCACTCCAGCCGTTCTCCGAATTTTACACTAAGTATAAACAAAACCTTCTCCCACTCCAACGAATGGAAGAATATAAATGCTCCCTTCAAAATCATCCAGTCAGTCTAATAAAAAAATTCTTAACTAATCCAAGTATCGAAAGTGTATCATCGCGAACCGAAAAAATTGTATAAATTGAGTAAAAAAATAAAAAGAACTTAATCTCTTTTTCGGAAATTAACAAGTTCCTTATTTTTACCTTAATTTTACACGACACGGTCGTCGTCGTCGCCGCCTCCTCGTCGTCGTCGACGGAGGGGGAGGGTGGCGCCGGTTGGCTCGCGTCCGTGTCTTCCGGCGGGAACAACGTCCCGATGACGTTGTCCAACAACGCCGGATCCATGTCCGAGGTCAGCGGGGGCGCCGAAGGTCGTAGCTTCTTCGTGACTATTTTGTAGGGCCGTCCCCACGGGTAGGATTCGACCTCCTCGATCAGTTCCGTCCAGCACCGAGCTTACGCGGTCTTGATGTCCCGCTGAAGCGTGCGTCTCGCCTCTCTGTACTCCTCGCAGCAGCTGGAGATCTCTTCCTCGGCGCGCGTCAGTCTGCGACGACGGGCCCTTAGGAATCTTCTGCGGGCCCGAACGCAGTTCTCTCGCATCTCCGCGATCTCCGGAGTCCACCAGTACGTTCCCTGGTCGCGTCCACCCCCCGGGACGGAGCGTGGCATCGAGGCGTCGCACGCCGTGGTCATGTATCTTCGGAGCTCCTCCGCCTCCTCGTCGATGCTTCGCTGCTCGGTCGTCCGTCGGGCGTCCCAGCTCCAGGCGGACACGATCGTGGCCGCCCATAGCATCTCCTTGTCCCTCTCCTTGAGACGCCATCGCGGTGGCGGGCGGCGACGGTTTTCTCCCGGTCGTCGTCGTCTCCCGGCGTCGTCTTCGGCCCCCAGGGCCACCTCCATCAGTATGTAGAGGTGATCGGACAGCGTTTCCACCCCCTCGGCCACTCTCCAGTCGTGAATTCGCCTGAGCAGCTCCGGGGTAGCCCACGTGATATCCACTACCGAGGATCCTCTCCACGCCACGCAGGTGCTCGCCGAGCCCCTGTTCGCCAGCAGGAGCCCCAGACCCGCTGCCCAATCGGTGAACATCCTTCCTCGGGAGTTGGTCCTGGGATTTCCCCATTGCGTCGAGTGGGCGTTGAAGTCCCCGAGGACGGGTACCTGGCGGGGGAGGCATCTTCCGATGCACTCGCCGACTCGATCCAGGAAGTCCCCGTACGCGGCCAGGTCGATGTTCGGGGAGACGTATACCGCCACCACCGCTGCTCCCCGCCACACGACCGCGACGAAGCCGCTGCCACGGTCCAGCAGGACGCCCGAGGCTGACGTCCACGTTATCCCCGCGGATCTGTCCAGGTCCCCGATCCAGTTGGGCGAGTCGGGAATGCGATGCGGTTCGGCCACCGCCGCCAGGGTGACCTCGTTCTCCCGGATGGTCTGGAGGAGCAGATCTTGCGCCCTTCTCGACCTACCGAGGTTGCATTGCAGCATGCGCTTGAATTATGCGGTCACCTCCATGGCCTCCTCCCGGCCATCCGCCGCTGCTGGTTCGGCGGCGCTTCCTGGTGTCCCTTCCGCGGCTGCTGCTGCTGCTGGTTGGCGGATCGGTCTCTTCCTCTTGACTTTCGGGGGGGGGGGCGTACGTGCCCCAGTTCCAGGCACCTGAAGCACTGCAACGGCCGCTTCGGTATGGCCCTTATCCTCGCGGTTGACCAGCCCAGGGCTATCTTCTCCGCCTGGGCCAGCTTGCGGGCTCCTGCTGCCGGACACTTGATCCATGCCGACCCGAGGCCGCCTCTGGTGGCGCCGATCTCGCCCACCTGCACCTCCGCGCTGCCGCATCCTGCCGCTGAGGCCAGTGCTCTTCGCAGCTCCTCCTTCTTGACCGAGATGTCTATTCCGGTCACGCGTAGCTCCGCCATCCTGGTCGGTGTGGCGATTCTCACCGCCGTCGGGTCCAGCGTCTCGGCCAGACGCGTCGCCAGTAGCGTCGCCTTCCCCTGTCCTTGTTTCCGGGGACTTGGATTATGATGGCACCCGTCATCGCCTTCTTCATCTTTAAGCGCTCCATGTCGAGCTCCGATAGCGGGATCCTCGTTCTGGCTGCTTCCAGGACGTCGGCGTACGACATCCTCGCTCCCTCGTTCAACGGCAGGGTCACCGCGGATGTTCGCGGTGCGCGAGGGGGCGTGACCGCCTTGGGTGTCCGCGGTGGTCCTTTCTGCGTTGCGGGGGCGCTCGCTTTCGGTGCGCCTGTAGTCCTGCCGGGCTGGGGCTGCTGCCGTTGTGCTCGCGTCGGTGGTGGCGCGGTCGGTCCTTTCCTCGCCGCCTCTCCTCCGACGGCGGCGGCGGCTGTCTTCGTCCCGTTCGTCTTCTTCCCCCTTCTTCTTCTTTTCTTCTTCGTCTCTGCCAGTTCCCATCCCCCGTCCTCCTGCTCCCTTGGGGGCGACGTCGTTTGGGCAGCGCGGGGATCGACGGAGCGGTCCTTGCTCGGTCGTGCTTCGGGGGTGTGTTGCAATCGTGTGCCCCCGAATCGTTCCTCTACGGTCCTGAGAATGGAAGGTCCTAGTTCTCGGACTACTCTTTCCAGGGCGTCTAGACGCGTCCTGTCGTTTCCCCCTTCCCGCGGAGGACGGACGTATTCGGGCGTCGCGTCGGTGCACCGCGGGCACTCGTGGACGCGTGCAGCCAGTCTCCTCAGTTCCTGGCGGAGGGCTGCGTTCTCCTCTTCCAGCACGGACAGCCTCGTGTCGGTGTCTCGCGCTGGCCTCGTCCTCCTCGAGGATTCCGTGTTCCAGGCGGCGGTGATGTAGCTCGCCGCGTTCTTCAGGGATCTGATGTAGGTCCCCTTGAGGTTTGACGATGTCGTCGCGACGTGCATTATCTCGGACACATGCATCGTCAGGCCCGCGCTGATGTCCGCCGGGGAGCTCGTCCTCATCTGCGCCTCCAACTCTTCGGACACCTCCGGGGTTGTGGCTGCTATTCTCCTCCTCTTACCCCTGGACGCCATCGAAGCCTGCGACGAGCGCGAGGCGATCGAGGCGACCGACTATCATAACCTACACCTAGCCCCTCAACATCCTAAAACCAAAACGTATATAAACCGAGACTTCACCCAGCTCGGGCAGTTCTTGTTCCTCTTCTAGTTGCTGTACTCATACAACCCCTATTCTCCGGTTCGGTGTTATTTTGTGTTTATAATAAAGTTTTATAAAGGAAAATAAGTAGTTGGGTTACGACTCAGCCTTCTTACTACCACCCAAGTACCAACTTTACGTGACATTTTGGCGATCCGTGCCAGGATCCATCAACTTCAAGAAAACGAAATTACGCATTTCGGCATACGTGCATCATTGAAGATTGAGGGATCAGCGGACCTCTGCAGATCAGCTCACTTTGCGTGAAAACGACTTCTACGGAAAGCGGACTACGGTCATCACCAAAACTGAAACTGGTCACGAAAAGAGGAATATTCAGGTAAAGAACTGGATTCTTTTAAATATTATCGTACTCGTCGCAATAGCTTCGCTAGTACAGACTCCAACAACAGTACAATAACCACTATGAGCAAAAAATCAGAAGACACATCTTCTGTTAGCCCTATGGCTACTGCTGTGGATCCAAGTATTCGGGCCATACTAGACGCTATGCAGAAGCAGAACGAAATCAAGTTAAGAAAACTGTTAAAGGAGACTATTAAAGCAGCGACTAGTCGGAGTTATCAGGGTAGTTTAGTTTCTCATAATTTGAACAAAAGCTTGGAGAAAACAGACGTTACTGTAGGAAATGAAGAAATGGTTTTGAAAGAATTTTCAAAAGAATTGCAGTCTAATGTAGAAAATTCTTATGAAAAGAAAGTATCAATTGACACCGCTTCACAGGATTATATTTTCATTAAAACAGACTTAATGTTTGATGTCAATAGCTCAACAGAATACCAGAAAGAGTCTGTGAAACGAAGGAAAGAAGATATTGCAGTATTGTATAATGATTTGTCACCATCTTCGTCACAAGATACTCAAAATTTACAAGAATGGTTTGACAAAAAAAGTAAAAGTTTAGGAGAAGCAGAAAAAGATCATAACAAGAAGGATAATATTTCAATGAGAAATATTTTGGACGGCGATACAAATAAAGAAAACCAAATTGAAACGAAGGAATTAGAAGCAGTTAGTAAATCAACTGCTGAAAATGATACAAAATCAATAGACAACGTTGAACAAAATATATCATTAGAATCCATACAAAAAGCAAGAGATAATGCTTACAATAATGAACATTTGCTTATAGAAGAAGACCAAATGATGACAGCGAAAAATGCGTGTGACACTACAGAATCAAAAACTTCAGCAGATCTTATGTCGAGAAATTTAGATGCTAATACACAAGAGAAGTCTTTAGAGATTAAAGATGACAAGAATCCATCTCCATCTATGTTAGATAGTAGTAAACGGAGCAGTCGTTATAATGTTGCTGCAAAGCCTGCTACTTCGCCAAAATTTGAAGAAATTGTTTATAATCAAACCAGACAATCAAACACAAATAAAATTTTGCGAAGCGCTTTAAAGACGAAATTAATCGAAGACAAGTGTGAAATAATTAATAAAAAAAGGCATCGGAAAATGTAGAAAATAAATTTGCCAAAGAAGAAAAAAGAGGTGTTAAACAAAAATCAATTTCAGATAGTGAAAACGAAACAACTGATACTCGTCAACGAAGGGAAGTTCTTTTAACGAACACAGCTAGTGATAGCGATAGGTATAAATCTGTAGAAAATGATAATGCAGTAACGGGTGTAATAGCAACTGATGAAGCGAAACATAGAGGCAGACCTAGGAGATCGGATAAAGTCGAAGTTAAAAAAGATGAAGATACAAGGAAGATACTACAAAATGAGAAGGGTGGATTAGAAGAACAAAGAAAACTCGAAGAAGATACAAAAGAAGAAACTACAGAGACAGAAGTCAATTCAAAAGGTATATTGAATAATAAGTGCGATTTACTTGATACCGAAAGAGCTATTGAAATTAATGATATGGTTCAAGATATGAAATTTACTGAAGGTAGAAGCCGCACTCAAAATGATATGGAAGATGTAGTAGAAGATTCACAAGAATTATCTAATAAAAGTAAGTTATCAGAAATAAGGATTGCACTTAACAAAATTGAATATACAAAAACTATTTTACGGAATAAAAAGAATTCATTAGAAAGAGAAAGAGGAGTAAGAGAAAAGAAGAAAATGTACAGACAGAAATTATTTCAAAAAATATATCAGATGATAAACTACATTAGGATGATCACAAACTACATTAGGAATTTATCTATTTTAGTGAGGAGAAAGAGAAAGGATAGAGGAGTTGATCAATAGACTGTGGATTTTGAAGCGTTTATGAAAAACTTACAATTTTAATAAAATATTCAATGTAAAGTCTTTGTTATAATATTCAAATAAATAGATGAAAAAAAAACTGAATTTGCATAATTACTCATGGCTTATTGATCAATCATGCGACTCGTTCAGAGGTAACTCGAGTTGTAAAGGCGACAATTTATTAAAAATGGTATATCTGACGTACGATGCATTTGCTCATGTTAAACTATTTAAATAAGTATAAAAATCACGCGAAAAAAATCTACTGAAAATAATGTTGAACTAGTTAATAATAATAAATCATATAGTGAAACACAAACTTTAAATCAAGATTTTAAGTTCAAAAAAAAAAAAAAGAAAAAAAAGAAGAAAGAAGTTGATAAAATGACAGCAACATGTAGCAGCAGGCGAGAAAAAATAAGCCAAATTTCTAAAAGAAGAAACGATGCTCGAGAACTCGAAATTTCTCGAGTGGATATGCTAAACAACGAATTTAATGAACAGTTGAAAGAACGTGAAACAGCAATAGAAGACTTACATCAAATGTTAAAGCATCAATCGGAAATTCATAAAGTTACCTTAAATGAAGCAAGTTTGAAAATAGGAGAACTCTCTGATAAAATTAAATGTTTTAAAGGAAAAGATAGCCAGATACCGAAACGTAATGAATTACTCGAAGAAGAACAGAATAAATGGAGAAGTTTAGAAAAAATGATTACAGAAAAACTTGAAGAAGAAAAATCCCGTTAGGAAACAGCTGAAGACGAAGTGAGAAAGCTTTCCAAATATAACGAGCAACTTCTAAAAGATTATCAAGAAATCCATAAAAAAAAAAAAGAGAGAGAGAGAAAGGAAATACGCTGAGGTTGTTCATCATAATCACAGGTAAAGAATTAAACATGTACCTCAACTGAAAGATAAAGTCAATCGACAGGATTTATATGCGAAGAACATAAGAACACAATATATAGAACAGCACAAGATGATCGAAAAATTGAGAGCAAAAGGAAAACGTGTGCATAATAAAGGTAAAAAGAACACATAATGTATCTCCACCAGGGGCGCATGATCCAAAATTAAATAATAAAATAAAAGGTTTTGTTACTGAAAAGTTAGAGAGATTTCATGACGACAAAAGCATTGCCTGTGCAGAGTGCAGTGTATTAATGTGCACTAAAAATGCAAGCAACGTGACGATTACTTTTAGAACACCACAAGCACCACGAAAACACAATCAAGACCAAACAAGATCAAGTTCAAAAGTGAAGTTACGCGAGCTTATTACTGCTAACGACCAAAAATTGAATTACGATCCCGAGCATCAACTCGCTGATCTTCAAGTAGAATGTTCCGACAAAGACAGGACGACACAAGAGTTCGAGAAGCACACAGAGGACATGAAGGAGGAAGTGCAAAAATTAGAATTGCAACTCGACGAGTTACAAAAAAAAAAACACACACGCACGTAAAAAGAGTTCAATTTTTTGGAATACAAATTGAAGAACTAACAATAAAATTAGAAGAAATAACATAAGTCACGAATATGAAGTTGACTTGCTGGAACAAAAAAAAAGGCCAAACTTAATTCATTTTTTAGTAATTCAATGGAGGAACGTGAAGCTGGAGCTAAAGATGCAAAAGAGAAAAAATGTAGTTCTTGAACCACAAGGACAAATAATCTGCCCTTCAATGTGAACTAGACGAACTAAAGGGTGAATATAAAAAAGTGTGTGATTTTGGATATAAATATGAAGAAGAAACTAATAAATTGAAACTGGATTTTGAAAAATAAGAAAAATGATCCTTGTCAATGAAAATAAATTTGAAATATTGCGTAGGGTAGAAATTGAAGGTAAAGTAAAAGATATGAACGAACAAAATAATTTTCTTAGAAAAGAACTGGAAAACGTCCAAAAACTTTCCAAAGATGTTAATAATCGCTTACTCGGGGCGAACCAAGAATTAAAAGATTCACATAGAAAACACACTCTTATTTGAAAATTGAAAAAGGAAAAAAAAACATCAGGAAGAATTAGGTGATATAATAAAACTTCATGATGAAGAAAAATATAAACTGATACAGCATTGGTGTTCTGTAGAATGTCAAACTGCCATAAAGGGTTACATTGATGGAAAAGTGCAGTAAATATTTAAATAACAATCCATGACTTCTTAAGTAATTGTAACAATCTTGATGTTTTACTATGGAACAACTAGATAAAGTGCACAGTGACATTAATAAAGTAGAATCATCGATAAAAGTAGATGTATCTTCTTCATTAATATCAGAATCAACGACTGATATTATAAAGAATGTGCATGATATTCCAGAAAATCAAAAAAAAAAAAAATAAGTCACAGGAATGTACAGATAATACAATTCAAGATGGTTTAGTAGTAAATAAATG
>NW_022883381.1:0-25701 GCF_011952255.1 Bombus vosnesenskii | reverse complement strand
TTATGCAACGTTGTATACGTATTATCGTTGCTTGGACGCCGGTTTGCTGAACAGCGCGACGTTTTTTCCATCGCGGGAATCGCACAGACGCGTAAAGCGAAGGCCACCTTGGTATTAGATATTCTCTTTGAGAAACGTGCAAGCAGAATAGGAGAAAAACGGCAGGGGTCGCGTTGCAAGGCGCACGTTGATATACTTGTACGTATAGCCAGAAGAGGAAGGAGTTTTCGCGGAGACTCGAGTTTCGACGACTGACCGGGGCACTCGTCGCGACTAGTTCGCAGGATCGTTTTGTTTGAGAAAAACCGGTCTCGGCGTTCTCTCGAGTCGGCGCCCGTAACTTTTCGCAAACTCTGTTGCCGAATTCCTGGCAAAAAGATGGAAATACGGGCGGCTGGATAGCGCGGCCCACGGGCAAAATTTTGTAAGAAAGAAATTTATTAACAGGAGTCGGCCAGATTTTTTCCGCGCATCGATTCAGCGTCGCCAGTGCGAATTTCCGCGAAATTTTTCACGCGTGTGTATAAAAGGACGACACAGGATGAGACGGGGCCGCGTATTTCGCGTAACGTTATTTGCTCGCCGTAGGGTACTTGCAAACAAACGCGTATTTGCCCGTTCATTACATTCGTTTGGCAACAACGTTGCCGTTGCCGTCCCCCCCGCCCTCATCAGCGCATGGTTTTTCACGTGTTTATCACTGGCGATTTATGTTCCGCGTTGATTAATTTTTCAGCAGAAATTCAGCGACCGATCCGAGGCAGGCCGCTCGAATATTCGCTGGTTTAGCTCGGGCGAACGCCGAAGATTCGTTTCTGCCGAGCTGCAACGGCAAACAGGTCGTTAAGCCTTTAAGTTCAGGCCTCGAGTGTACAGAGCAAACTCACGGCTGTTCGCGCGCCGCGCGTTCCAATGGCAACGACGATCGGCAACGCAGCGATTAGGCATCGCGACAACGCGCGCCGAAACTTGGATCGGCCAGACCAACCACCGCGAAAGAAATTCTCTTTCCGTAGGATTCTCGAGAGGGGTCGGATTTCGATCGCAATCGCTATCCCAAATTGCGCGTCACTGGTTTACAAACGGTTCGAACGTAACAGCAGCTAGCTGTAAAATCGACGACTTGAAATCCGCTGGGGCGTCGAGGGGCATGCCTCGACGTCCCCAAAGGCTAATTAGCTTATTTTCGCACGACGGTGGGGCGATGCCCCGGTTAGGGAAACTCCCTTTCCGAATCGTTGATCAGTGTACGTAATATTATACGACGGGTTATTTACCGAGGTTACGACGCTCGCTCGATCGCAGTAGCTTCGGCGCACGCGAGCATCGCGACGCTCGCGGCTCGGGGCTCGGGGCTCGGGGCTCGGGGTTCGGGGCTCGGGGCTCGGGGCTCGGGCTCGTGGCTCGCGTGCCGCTCAAATTAATCAACAGTCAATCTTTTGATCTTTCTTCTCGCGTCCCGATGCATTCACCGATATTAAAATCGGAAAATTTCCATTTCCATCCGCTTTCCGCGGCTCCACCAACTGTATTAATGTCTCGTGTTACAAACCGTACGTCCGATTTGCTCTACCATCGAATCCCTCTTTCATCTATCTCTTCAAATTCGACGCTGAATTTGTATTTTCATGCGGATTACGCGGTCCAGTGAAATTTGGTCGTTCCGGTTTTTACTTATTAATTGGAATTTAAGAATTTCAAAGTTATCGTAGACATCTAGAGACGGGTTGTTCGGAGGTCACAAAGTTTTCAAAGAGATCGAAATTCGGCCAATCTATCTGCTCGGGTTAGGTCGTTTGAATTAAAAAAATAATCTGCACGTTCGATTTCCAGATAAATAAAATTTTTCGAATGCGATTCGCAGCGCGAAATTCGAGCAGCGGCTATTCGATACGACAATTGCACGATATAGAAGGGGCTTGTAACGCGCGCAATGCTTGCGTAGAATCTCGACGATAGGTACGCGGTATTTGTCGACTAGCTATAAATATCGAACAGTTCGACTGGCTGCGCGAAGTGGCGAGTTTCCACGCACGAGCAATATCGTTTACAATATATTTCAACTAACGGCAAACAGCGGTAATTGTACGCCAGCGTTTTGCCACAGCGATCGTGCGATAGCCAGTGGTACGTACGGTTCGTTCGTATTCACATTCGTGAAACTTAAATTCGGATCGCGCGAATGGCGAATCGAAACAGATCGAATGCGAGACTTCGGGGGGAAAACGATCGATCGGAGGGTATTCTGACTAATTCTCAGACTAATTCTCCGACTGATTCTCGAAAGATGCCGCTCGAACGTGGACGAACCGTGTTAATGGACGATCTAATTTGCAGTTAACGTAATACGTTATAACGTTATTCTGCAGAACGTCATGCGTTATAACGTTTCCCTATATAATGTAATACGGTATAACGTTATACCTATATAACGTAATACGTTATAAAATTATACTATATAACGTAATACGTTATTACGTTGTTCTGTATAACGTAATACGTTATTAAATTATACTATATAGCGTAATAAGTTATAACGTTATACTATATAACGTAATACGTTATTACGATACTCGATATAACGTAATACGTTATAGCGTTATTCTGCGGAACGTCATGCGTTGTAACGTTACTCTATATAATGTAATACGCTATGACATTATACTATATAACGTAATACGTTATAACGTTATACTATATAACGTAATACGTTATAAAATTATACTATATAGCGTAATAAGTTATAACGTTATACTATATAACGTAATACTTTATAACGTAATACGTTATAAAGTTATTCTGCGGAACGTCATGCGTTCTAACGTTATACCATATAGCATTATACTATATAACGTAATACGTTATAACGTTATACCATATAACGTAATACGTTATAAAATTATACTATATAGCGTAATAATGTTATAACGTTATACTATATAACGGAATACGTTATTACGTTATTCTTTATAACGTAATACGTTATAAAGTTATACTATAAAACGTAATACGTTATAACGTTATACCATATAGCGTTATACTATATAACGTAATACGTTGTAATTTCGACCAATCGCGGGGAGACGTAACCGCGAGGATAGACGTCAACGGGGGTCGTAAATCCCCGTTACGATTATAACAATCGACACCACGAATTGATCGATCCCCTGATTTCCGTTGAGATAATAAGGGGTGATTGAATTTGTATAACACTGGGATTCACAGTATTATAAAGTATATATTTCCAACACTTAGTTACACTGACGTAGAGAAATAAATAGTTAACAACTTGTCGCACGAAGATGCGATAGACATGTACGCTAGAGCAGGGCTCTTATAATGGAAATTAATGTGTCAATGGACTTAGCACTGTGATATGTTTAGGAGAGAAGATGTATGTTCGACAACACCGAGAACCGACAAAAGATGTGCGTGAAGTATGCAACTCTCGCGCTATGTGTAGACTGCTGCGTTAGGCGTTAGTTGGTAGACTGTCTGTCGCTCTTTTTTTTAATACGGAAGAAAAGTTCGGTGTGGGTGTGCCCCTGTGCCTAAAGAACGCGTATTCGTTGATCCCACTTTCGTTAGGAAAAGTGAGGGTAACGATCCGCGGTGTCGATTGGTCATGACCTGCACTACTGCTCGAAGGGATGAGTAGGGAATCTCCTACCATCGTGGTGCGTAGATGACTGTGTGCGTGAGAAAAACCTAGCTTGTTTTATTACAGGGCTATTCGGATTTTCCTAATAGGTGCATACCCGCTTTCTCCGTGTTTTAAAGGCGACTAATAAACCCAAGGACACCTCTAAAACCGACTGTGTTTCGAGCATATTTTTAAGCTTTAGAAATTCTTCAAGACAACGGATTGAATACATATGGCGAAACAATGCAGGGAAGTGAAAGTTATGGTGGGTCCTTAGGTTTATTGAGGGTCGAAGTGACGTTGCGCAGGTCGGTTGTTGTCCGGTCGCGCGGGCTAGCGTGCAGATGTTTTAGGCGGCGTAACATACGTTATTACGTTATTCTTTATAACGTAACACGTTATAAAGTTATACTGAATAACGTAATATGTTATAACGTTATACTATATAACGTAATACGTTATTACGTTATTCTATCTAACATAATACGATATAAAGTTATACCATAAAACGTAATACATTATAACGTTATACCATATAGCGTTATACTATATAACGTAATACGTTATAACGTTATACCATATAACGTAATACGTTATAACTTAATTCTATGTAATGTCATACGTTATAACGTTATACTGTGTACCGTAATACGGTGTAACGATATACTCTATAACGTAATACGTCATAACGTTATACTATATAACGTAATACTTTATTACGTTATTCTTCATAACGCAATACGTCATAAAGTTATACTGAATAACGTAATAAGTTATAACGTTATTCTGTGACACATCGTGCGTTATAACGTTACTCTATGTAATGTAATACGGTATAACATAATACTGTATAACGTAATACGTTAGAACGTTATTCTCTAAGACGTAATACTTCATAACTTTAAACCATATGTCGTAATACGTTACAACGTTATTCTGTGGAACGTCATGCGTTATAACGTTCCTCTATATAATGTAATACGGTATAACGTTATACCTATATAACGTAATACGTTATAAAATTATACTATAAAACGTAATACGTTATAACGTTATACAATATAACGTAATACGTTATAACTTAATTCTATGTAATGTCATACGTTATAACGTTATACTGTATAACGTAATACGGTGTAACGTTATTCTACCTAACATAATACGATATGAAGTTGTATTATAAAACGTAATAAGTTATAACGTTATACCATATAGCGTTATACTACAGAACGTAATACGTTATAGCGTTATACTATATAACGTAATGCGTTATTACGTTGTTCTGTATAACGTAATACGTTATAAAATTATACTATATAGCGTAGTAAGTTATAACGATATACTCTATAAGGTAGTACGTTATAATGTTACACTGCCTAACGTAATACGTTATAAAGTTATACTGAATAACGTAATCAGTTATAACGTTATTCTGCGGACGTCATGCGTTATAATGTTACTCTATATAATGTATTACGGTATAACATTGTACTATATAACGTAATACGTTATAAAATTATACTATATAACGTAATACGTTATAACGTTATACTATATAACGGAATACTTTATTACGTTATTCTTCATAACGCAATACGTTATAAAGTTATAGTGAATAACGTAATAAGTTATAACGTTATTCTGCGGCACGTCATGCGTTATAACGTTACTCTATATAATGTAATACGGTATAACATTGTACTATATAACGTAATACATTATAAAATTATACTATATAACGTAATACGTTATTACGTTGTTCTGTATAACGTAATACGTTATAAAATTCTACTATAAAACGTAATACGTTATAACGTTATACTACATAACGTAATACGTTATTACGCTGTTCTGTGTAACATAATACGTTATTGAACTATACTATATAGCGTAATAAGTTATAGCGATATACACTATAACGTAGTACGTTATAATGTTACACTGCCTAACGTAATACGTTATAACGTTATAATATAAAACGTAATACGTTATAATGTTATACCATATAGCATTATAATATATAACGTAATACGTTATAACGTTATACCATATAACGTAATACGTCATAACGTTATACTATATAACGTAATACTTTCTTACGTTATTCTTCATAACGCAATACGTTATAAAGTTATACTCTATAACGTAATAAGTTATAACGTTATTCTGCGGCACGTCTTGCGTCATAACATTACTTTATATAATGTAATACGGTATAACATTATAGTATATAACGTAATACGTTAGAACGTTATTCTCTAAGACGTAATACTTCATAACTTTAAACCATATGTCGTAATACGTTACAACGTTATTCTGTGGAACGTCATGCGTTATAACGTTCCTCTATATAATGTAATACGGTATAACGTTATACCTATATAACGTAATACGTTATAAAATTATACTATAAAACGTAATACGTTATAACGTTATACTATATAACGTAATACGTTATTACGTTTTCTGTGTAACGTAATACGTTCTAAAATTATACTATATAGCGTAATAAGTGATAACGTTACACTATATAACGTAATACGTTATAACTTAATTCTAAGTAATGTCATAAGTTATAAAGTTATACTGTATAACGTAATGCGGTGTAACGTTATACCATATAACGTAATACGTTATAACGTTATACTCTTTAACGTAGTACGTTATTACGTTATTCTTTATAACGTAATATGTTATTACGTTGTTCTTTATAACGTAATACGTTATAACGTTATACTCTTTAACGTAGTACGTTATTACGTTATTCTTTATAACGTAATACGTTATTACGTTGTTCTTTATAACGTAATACGTTATAACGTTATTCTGCAGAACGTCATGCGTTATAACGTTTCTCTATATAATGTAATACGGTATAACGTTATACCTATATAACGTAATACGTTATAAAATTATACTATATAACGTAATACGTTATTACGTTGTTCTGTATAACGTAATACGTTATAAAATTATACTATATAGCGAAATAAGTTATAACGTTATACTATATAACGTAATACGTTATTACGATACTCTTTATAACGTAATACGTTATAACGTTATTCTGCAGAACGTCATGCGTTTTAACGTTTCCCTATATAATGTAATACGGTATAACGTTATACCTATATAACGTAATACGTTATAAAATTATACTATATAACGTAATACGTTATTACGTTGTTCTGTATAACGTAATACGTTATAAAATTATACTATATAGCGTAATAAGTTATAACGTTATACTATATAACGTAATACGTTATTACGATACTCGGTATAACGTAATACGTTATAGCGTTATTCTGCGGAACGTCATGCGTTGTAACGTTACTCTATATAATGTAATACGCTATGACATTATACTATATAACGTAATACGTTATAACGTTATACTATATAACGTAATACGCTATAAAATTATACTATATAGCGTAATAAGTTATAACGTTATACTATATAACGTAATACTTTATAACGTAATACGTTATAAAGTTATTCTGCGGAACGTCATGGGTTCTAACGTTATACCATATAGCATTATACTATATAACGTAATACGTTATAACGTTATACCATATAACGTAATACGTTATAAAATTATACTATATAGCGTAATAAGTTATAACGTTATACTATATAACGGAATACGTTATTACGTTATTCTTTATAACGGAATACGTTATTACGTTATTCTTTATAACGTAATACGTTATAAAGTTATACTATAAAACGTAATACGTTATAACGTTATACCATATAGCGTTATACTATATAACGTAATACGTTGTAATTTCGACCAATCGCGGGGAGACGTAACCGCGAGGATAGACGTCAACGGGGGTCGTAAATCCCCGTTACGATTATAACAATCGACACCACGAATTGATCGATCCCCCGATTTCCGTTGAGATAATAAGGGGTGATTGAATTTGTATAACACTGGGATTCACAGTATTATAAAGTATATATTTCCAACACTTAGTTACACTGACGTAGAGAAATAAATAGTTAACAACTTGTCGCACGAAGATGCGATAGACATGTACGCTAGAGCAGGGCTCTTATAATGGAAATTAATGTGTCAATGGACTTAGCACTGTGATATGTTTAGGAGAGAAGATGTATGTTCGACAACACCGAGAACCGACAAAAGATGTGCGTGGAGTATGCAACTCTCGCGCTATGTGTAGACTGCTGCGTTAGGCGTTAGTTGGTAGACTGTCTGTCGCTCTTTTTTTTAATACGGAAGAAAAGTTCGGTGTGGGTGTGCCCCTGTGCCTAAAGAACGCGTATTCGTTGATCCCACTTTCGTTAGGAAAAGTGAGGGTAACGAACCGCGGTGTCGATTGGTCATGACCTGCACTACTGCTCGAAGGGATGAGTAGGGAATCTCCTACCATCGTGGTGCGTAGATGACTGTGTGCGTGAGAAAAACCTAGCTTGTTTTATTACAGTGCTATTCGGATTTTCCTAATGGGTGCATACCCGCTTTCTCCGTGTTTTAAAGGCGACTAATAAACCCAAGGACACCTCTAAAACCGACTGTGTTCCGAGCATATTTTTAAGCTTTAGAAATTCTTCAAGACAACGGATTGAATACATATGGCGAAACAATGCAGGGAAGTGAAAGTTATGGTGGGTCCTTAGGTTTATTGAGGGTCGAAGTGACGTTACGCAGGTCCGTTGTTGTCCGGTCGCGCGGGCTGGCGTGCAGATGTTCTAGGCGGCGTAACATACGTTATTACGTTATTCTTTATAACGTAACACGTTATAAAGTTATACTGAATAACGTAATATGTTATAACGTTATACTATATAACGTAATACGTTATTACGTTATTCTATCTAACATAATACGATATAAAGTTATACCATAAAACGTAATACATTATAACGTTATACCATATAGCGTTATACTATATAACGTAATACGTTATAACGTTATACCATATAACGTAATACGTTATAACTTAATTCTCTGTAATGTCATACGTTATAACGTTATACTGTGTACCGTAATACGGTGTAACGATATACTCTATAACGTAATACGTCATAACGTTATACTATATAACGTAATACTTTATTACGTTATTCTTCATAACGCAATACGTCATAAAGTTATACTGAATAACGTAATAAGTTATAACGTTATTCTGTGGCACATCGTGCGTTATAACGTTACTCTATATAATGTAATACGGTATAACATAATACTGTATAACGTAATACGTTAGAACGTTATTCTCTAAGACGTAATACTTCATAACGTTAAACCATATGTCGTCATACGTTACAACGTTATTCTGTGGAACGTCATGCGTTATAACGTTCCTCTATATAATGTAATACGGTATAACGTTATACCTATATAACGTAATACGTTATAAAATTATACTATAAAACGTAATACGTTATAACGTTATACTATATAACGTAATACGTTATAACTTAATTCTATGTAATGTCATACGTTATAATGTTATACTGTATAACGTAATACGGTGTAACGTTATTCTACCTAACATAATACGATATGAAGTTGTATTATAAAACGTAATAAGTTATAACGTTATACCATATAGCGTTATGCTACAGAACGTAATACGTTATAGCGTTATACTATATAACGTAATGCGTTATTACGTTGTTCTGTAGAACGTAATACGTTATAAAATTATACTATATAGCGTAGTAAGTTATAACGATATACTCTATAACGTAGTACGTTATAATGTTACACTGCATAACGTAATACGTTATAAAGTTATACTGAATAACGTAATCAGTTATAACGTTATTCTGCGGACGTCATGCGTTATAACGTTACTCTATATAATGTAATACGGTATAACATTGTACTATATAACGTAATACATTATAAAATTATACTATATAACGTAATACGATATAACGTTATACTATATAACGGAATACTTTATTACGTTATTCTTCATAACGCAATACGTTATAAAGTTATAGTGAATAACGTAATAAGTTATAACGTTATTCTGCGGCACGTCATGCGTTATAACGTTACTCTATATAATGTAATACGGTATAACATTGTACTATACAACGTAATACATTATAAAATTATACTATATAACGTAATACGTTATTACATTGTTCTGTATAACGTAATACGTTATAAAATTCTACTATAAAACGTAATACGTTATAACGTTATACTACATAACGTAATACGTTATTACGCTGTTCTGTGTAACATAATACGTTATTGAACTATACTATATAGCGTAATAAGTTATAGCGATGTACACTATAACGTAGTACGTTATAATGTTACACTGCCTAACGTAATACGTTATAACGTTATAATATAAAACGTAATACGTTATAACGTTATACCATATAGCATTATACTATATAACGTAATACGTTATAACGTTATACCATATAACGTAATACGTCATAACGTTATACTATATAACGTAATACTTTCTTACGTTATTCTTCATAACGCAATACGTTATAAAGTTATACTCTATAACGTAATAAGTTATAACGTTATTCTGCGGCACGTCATGCGTTATAACGTTACTCTATATAATGTAATACGGTATAACATTGTACTATACAACGTAATACATTATAAAATTATACTATATAACGTAATACGTTATTACGTTGTTCTGTATAACGTAATACGTTATAAAATTCTGCTATAAAACGTAATACGTTATAACGTTATACCATATAGCATTATACTATATAACGTAATACGTTATAACGTTATACCATATAACGTAATACGTCATAACGTTATACTATATAACGTAATACTTTCTTACGTTATTCTTCATAACGCAATACGTTATATAGTTATACTCTATAACGTAATAAGTTATAACGTTAATCTGCGGCACGTCTTGCGTCATAACATTACTTTATATAATGTAATACGGTATAACATTATAGTATATAACGTAATACGTTAGAACGTTATTCTCTAAGACGTAATACTTCATAACTTTAAAACATATGTCGTAATACGTTACAACGTTATTCTGTGGAACGTCATGCGTTATAACGTTCCTCTATATAATGTAATACGGTATAACGTTATACCTATATAACGTAATACGTTATAAAATTATACTATAAAACGTAATACGTTATAACGTTATACTATATAACGTAATACGTTATTACGTTGTTCTGTATAACGTAATACGTTAAAAAATTCTACTATAAAACGTAATACATTATAGCGTTATACTATATAACGTAACACGTTATAACGTTATTCTGCGGAACGTCATGCGTTATAACGTTTCTCTATATAATGTAATACGGTATAACATTGTACTATATAACGTAATACGTTATATCGTTATAGTATATAACGTAATACGTTATTACGTTGTTCTGTATAACGTAATACGTTATAAAATTATACTATATAGCGTAATAAGTTATAACGATATACTCTATAACTCTATAACGTAGTACCTTATAATGTTACACTGCCTAACGTAATACGTTATAACGTTATACGATAAAACGTAACACGTTATAACGTTATACTATAAAACGTAATACGTTATGACGTAATACCATATAGCGTTATACTATATAACGTAATACGTTATAACTTTATACCATATAACGTAATACGTTATAACTTATTTCTATGTAATGTCATACTTTATAACGTTACACTGTATAACGTAATACGGTGTAACGTTATACTTTATAATGTAATACGTTATAACGTTATACTATATAACGTAATACGTTATTACGTTATTCTTTATAACGTAATACGTTATAAAGTTATACTGAATAACGTAATAAGTTATAACGTTATACTATATAACGTAATACGTTACTACGTTATTCTATCTAACGTAATACGTTCAAAAGTTATACTATAAAACGTAATACATTATAACGTTATACCATATAGCGTTATACTATATAACGTAATACGTTATTACGTTGTTCTGTGTAACGTAATACGTTATAAAACTATACTATATAGCGTAATAAGTTATAGCGTTAAACTCTATAACGTAGTACGTTATAATGTTACACTGCCTAACGTAATGCGTTATAACGTTATACTACATAACGTAATACGTTATTACGCTGTTCTGTGTAACATAATACGTTATTGAACTATACTATATAGCGTAATAAGTTATAGCGATATACACTATAACGTAGTACGTTATAATGTTACACTGCCTAACGTAATACGTTATAACGTTATAATATAAAACGTAATACGTTATAATGTTATACCATATAGCATTATACTATATAACGTAATACGTTATAACGTTATACCATATAACGTAATACGTCATAACGTTATACTATATAACGTAATACTTTCTTACGTTATTCTTCATAACGCAATACGTTATAAAGTTATACTCTATAACGTAATAAGTTATAACGTTATTCTGCGGCACGTCTTGCGTCATAACATTACTTTATATAATGTAATACGGTATAACATTATAGTATATAACGTAATACGTTAGAACGTTATTCTCTAAGACGTAATACTTCATAACTTTAAACCATATGTCGTAATACGTTACAACGTTATTCTGTGGAACGTCATGCGTTATAACGTTCCTCTATATAATGTAATACGGTATAACGTTATACCTATATAACGTAATACGTTATAAAATTATACTATAAAACGTAATACGTTATAACGTTATACTATATAACGTAATACGTTATTACGTTTTCTGTGTAACGTAATACGTTCTAAAATTATACTATATAGCGTAATAAGTGATAACGTTACACTATATAACGTAATACGTTATAACTTAATTCTAAGTAATGTCATAAGTTATAAAGTTATACTGCATAACGTAATGCGGTGTAACGTTATACCATATAACGTAATACGTTATAACGTTATACTCTTTAACGTAGTACGTTATTACGTTATTCTTTATAACGTAATATGTTATTACGTTGTTCTTTATAACGTAATACGTTATAACGTTATACTCTTTAACGTAGTACGTTATTACGTTATTCTTTATAACGTAATACGTTATTACGTTGTTCTTTATAACGTAATACGTTATAACGTTATTCTGCAGAACGTCATGCGTTATAACGTTTCTCTATATAATGTAATACGGTATAACGTTATACCTATATAACGTAATACGTTATAAGATTATACTATATAACGTAATACGTTATTACGTTGTTCTGTATAACGTAATACGTTATAAAATTATACTATATAGCGTAATAAGTTATAACGTTATACTATATAACGTAATACGTTATTACGATACTCTTTATAACGTAATACGTTATAACGTTATTCTGCAGAACGTCATGCGTTTTAACGTTTCCCTATATAATGTAATACGGTATAACGTTATACCTATATAACGTAATACGTTATAAAATTATACTATATAACGTAATACGTTATTACGTTGTTCTGTATAACGTAATACGTTATAAAATTATACTATATAGCGTAATAAGTTATAGCGTTATACTATATAACGTAATACGTTATTACGATACTCGATATAACGTAATACGTTATAGCATTATTCTGCGGAACGTCATGCGTTGTAACGTTACTCTATATAATGTAATACGCTATGACATTATACTATATAACGTAATACGTTATAACGTTATACTATATAACGTAATACGTTATAAAATTATACTATATAGCGTAATAAGTTATAACGTTATACTATATAACGTAATACTTTATAACGTAATACGTTATAAAGTTATTCTGCGGAACGTCATGCGTTCTAACGTTATACCATATAGCATTATACTATATAACGTAATACGTTATAACGTTATACCATATAACGTAATACGTTATAAAATTATACTATATAGCGTAATAAGTTATAACGTTATACTATATAACGGAATACGTTATTACGTTATTCTTTATAACGTAATACGTTATAAAGTTATACTATAAAACGTAATACGTTATAACGTTATACCATATAGCGTTATACTATATAACGTAATACGTTGTAATTTCGACCAATCGCGGGGAGACGTAACCGCGAGGATAGACGTCAACGGGGGTCGTAAATCCCCGTTACGATTATAACAATCGACACCACGAATTGATCGATCCCCTGATTTCCGTTGAGATAATAAGGAGTGATTGAATTTGTATAACACTGGGATTCACAGTATTATAAAGTATATATTTCCAACACTTAGTTACACTGACGTAGAGAAATAAATAGTTAACAACTTGTCGCACGAAGATGCGATAGACATATACGCTAGAGCAGGGCTCTTATAATGGAAATTAATGTGTCAATGGACTTAGCACTGTGATATGTTTAGGAGAGAAGATGTATGTTCGACAACACCGAGAACCGACAAAAGATGTGCGTGAAGTATGCAACTCTCGCGCTATGTGTAGACTGCTGCGTTAGGCGTTGGTTGGTAGACTGTCTGTCGCTCTTTTTTTTAATACGGAAGAAAAGTTCGGTGTGGGTGTGCCCCTGTGCCTAAAGAACGCGCATTCGTTGATCCCACTCTCGTTAGGAAAAGTGAGGGTAGCGATCCGCGGTGTCGATTGGTCATGACCTGCACTACTGCTCGAAGGGATGAGTAGGGAATCTCCTACCATCGTGGTGCGTAGATGACTGTGTGCGTGAGAAAAACCTAGCTTGTTTTATTACAGTGCTAATCGGATTTTCCTAATGGGTGCATACCCGCTTTCTCCGTGTTTTAAAGGCGACTAATAAACCCAAGGGCACCTCTAAAACCGACTGTGTTTCGAGCATATTTTTAAGCTTTAGAAATTCTTCAAGACAACGGATTGAATACATATGGCGAAACAATGCAGGGAAGTGAAAGTTATGGTGGGTCCTTAGGTTTATTGAGGGTCGAAGTGACGTTACGCAGGTCGGTTGTTGTCCGGTCGCGCGGGCTGGCGTGCAGATGTTTTGGGCGGCGTAACATACGTTATTACGTTATTCTTTATAACGTAACACGTTATAAAGTTATACTGAATAACGTAATATGTTATAACGTTATACTATATAACGTAATACGTTATTACGTTATTCTATCTAACATAATACGATATAAAGTTATACCATAAAACGTAATACATTATAACGTTATACCATATAGCGTTATACTATATAACGTAATACGTTATAACGTTACACCATATAACGTAATACGTTATAACTTAATTCTATGTAATGTCATACGTTATAACGTTATACTGTGTACCGTAATACGGTGTAACGATATACTCTATAACGTAATACGTCATAACGTTATACTATATAACGTATTACTTTATTACGTTATTCTTCATAACGCAATACGTCATAAAGTTATACTGAATAACGTAGTAAGTTATAACGTTATTCTGTGGCACATCGTGCGTTATAACGTTACTCTATATAATGTAATACGGTATAACATAATACTGTATAACGTAATACGTTAGAACGTTATTCTCTAAGACGTAATACTTCATAACTTTAAACCATATGTCGTAATACGTTACAACGTTATTCTGTGCAACGTCATGCGTTATAACGTTCCTCTATATAATGTAATACGGTATAACGTTATACCTATATAACGTAATACGTTATAAAATTATACTATAAAACGTAATACGTTATAACGTTATACTATATAACGTAATACGTTATAACTTAATTCTATGTAATGTCATACGTTATAACGTTATACTGTATAACGTAATACGCTGTAACGTTATTCTACCTAACATAATACGATATGAAGTTGTATTATAAAACGTAATAAGTTATAACGTTATACCATATAGCGTTATACTACAGAACGTAGTACGTTATAGCGTTATACTATATAACGTAATGCGTTATTACGTTGTTCTGTATAACGTAATACGTTATAAAATTATACTATATAGCGTAGTAAATTATAACGATATACTCTATAACGTGGTACGTTATAATGTTACACTGCCTAACGTAATACGTTATAAAGTTATACTGAATAACGTAATCAGTTATAACGTTATTCTGCGGACGTCATGCGTTATAACGTTACTCTATATAATGTAATACGGTATAACATTGTACTATATAACGTAATAGGTTATAAAATTATACTATATAACGTAATACGTTATAACGTTATACTATATAACGGAATACTTTATTACGTTATTCTTCATAACGCAATACGTTATAAAGTTATAGTGAATAACGTAATAAGTTATAACGTTGTTCTGCGGCACGTCATGCGTTATAACGTTACTCTATATAATGTAATACGGTATAACATTGTACTATACAACGTAATACATTATAAAATTATACTATATAACGTAATACGTTATTACGTTGTTCTGTATAACGTAATACGTTATAAAATTCTACTATAAAACGTAATACGTTATAACGTTATACTACATAACGTAATACGTTATTACGCTGTTCTGTGTAACATAATACGTTATTGAACTATACTATATAGCGTAATAAGTTATAGCGATATACACTATAACGTAGTACGTTATAATGTTGCACTGCCTAACGTAATACGTTATAACGTTATAATATAAAACGTAATACGTTATAACGTTATACCATATAGCATTATACTATATAACGTAATACGTTATAACGTTATACCATATAACGTAATGCGTCATAACGTTATACTATATAACGTAATACTTTCTTACGTTATTCTTCATAACGCAATACGTTATATAGTTATACTCTATAACGTAATAAGTTATAACGTTAATCTGCGGCACGTCTTGCGTCATAACATTACTTTATATAACGTAATACGGTATAACATTATAGTATATAACGTAATACGTTAGAACGTTATTCTCTAAGACGTAATACTCATAACTTTAAACATATGTCGTAATACGTTACAATCGTTATTCTGTGGAACGTCATGCGTTATAACGTTCCTCTATATAATGTACGCTTGCATAACGTTATACCTATATATCGTAATACGTTATAAAATTATAATTATAAAACGTAATACGTTATAACGTTTACTCATAACGTAATACGTTATTATGTTGTTCTTGTATAACGTAATACGTTAAAAAATTCTGACTATAAAACGTAATACATTATAAAGGTTATAATTATATAACGTAACACGTTATAACGTTATTATTCCCTGCGGAACGTCATAAAAGTTATAACGTTTCTCTATATAATGTATCACGGTATAACATTGTACCATATAACGTAATACGTTATATCGTTATAGTATATAACGTAATACGTTATTATTGTTGTTCTGTATAACGTAATACGTTATAAAAATTCATACTATATAGCGTAATAAGTTATAACGATATACTCTATAACGTAGTACCTTATAATGTTACACTGTTTAATCGTAATACGTTATAACGTTATAATGATAAAAAACGTAACACGTTATAATCGTTATACCATAAAACGTAATAATGTTATGATCGTAATGGAGTGAAGGAATGGACATGAAGAAAAATGGAATGGAATGGACAGGAAGGAAGAATGGAATGGACAAACATCTGGAATGGAAACATAAACGGAATGGAATGGAAACGTAATACGTTATAATCGTTATACCCTCATATAACGTAATACGTTATAAAACTATACTATATAGCGTAATAAGTTATAGCGTTAAACTCTATAACGTAGTACGTTATAATGTTACACTGCCTAACGTAATACGTTATAACGTTATACTATAAAACGTAATACGTTTTAACGTTATACCATATAGCATTATACTATATAACGTAATACGTTATAACGTTATACCATATAACGTAAAACGTTATAACTTAATTCTATGTAATGTCATACGTTATAACGTGATACTGTGTACCGTAATACGGTGTAACGTTATACTATATAACGTAATACATTATAACGTTATACTATATAACGTAATACGTTATTACGTTATTCTATCTAACGTAATACGCTAAAAAGTTATACTATAAAACGTAATACATTATAACGTTATACCATATAGCGTTATACTATATAACGTAATACGTTATTACGTTATTCTTTATAACCTAATACGTTATAAAGTTACACTGAATAACGTAGTAAGTTATAACGTTATACTATATAACGTAATACGTTATTACGTTATTCTATCTAACGTAATACGTTAAAAAGTTATACTATAAAACGTAATGCATTATAACGTTATACCATATAGCGTTATACTATATAACGTAATACGTTATAGAATTATACTATATAGCGTAATAAGTTATAACGATATACTCTATAACGTAGTACGTTATAATGTTACACTGCCTAACGTAATACGTTATAACTTAATTCTATGTAATGTCATACGTTATAACGTTATACTGTATAACGTGATGCGATGTAGCGTTATACTATATAACGTTATTCTATGTAACGTCATACGGTATAATGTTATACTACTTAACGTAATACGTTATAACGTTATAACATATAACGTACTACGTTATAGTGTTACACTACCTAACGTAATACGTTATATCGTTACACAATATAATGTAATACGTTATAACGATATACTCTATAACGTAGTACGTTAGAATGTTACACTGCCTAACGTAATACGTTATAACATTATACTATATAACGTAATATGTTATTACGTTATTCTGTCTAACGTAATACGATATGAAGTTATGCTATAAACCGTAATACGTTATAACATTATACCATATAGCGTTATATTATAGAGCGTAATACGTTATAGCGTTATACCATATAACGTAATCCGTTATAACTTAATTCTATGTAATGTCATACGTAATAACGTTATACTGTATAACGTAATACGTTGTAAAATTCTACTATAAAGCGTAATACGTTATAACGTTATACTATGTAGCATAATACGTTATTACGTTATTCTATATAACGTTATACGTTATAACCTTATTCTGCGGAACGTCATGCGTTATAACGTTACTCTATATAATGTAATTCGGTATAACGTTATACCGTATAACGTAATACGTTATAACGTTATACCATATAACGTAATACGTTATAACGTTATACTATACAACATAATACGTTATTACGTTATTCTATATAACGTAATACGTTATAACGTTATTCTGGGCAACGTCATGCGTTATAACGTTACTCTGTATAATGTAATACGGTATAACGTTATACTATATAACGTGATACGTTTTAACGTTATACCATATACCGTAATACGTTATAACGTTATTCTATGTAACGTCATACGTCATAACTTTACACTATATAACCTAATACGTCATAACATTATACTATATAACGTGATACGATATAACGTTATTCTGCGGAACGTCATGCGTTATAACGTTATTCTATGTAACGTCATACGTTATAACGTTACACTATATAACGTGATACGATATAACGTTATACTATATAACATAATACGTTATTACGTTGTTCTGTATAACGTAATACGTTGTAAAGTTCTGCTATAAAGCGTAATACGTTATAACGTCATACTATATAACATAATACGTTATTACGTCATTCTATATAACGTTATACGTTATAACGTTATTCTGCGGAACGTCATGCGTTATAACGTTACTCTATATAATGTAATTCGGTATAACGTTATACTATAAAACGTAATACGTTATAACGTTATACCATATAGCATTATACTATATAACGTAATACGTTATAACGTTATACCATATAACGTAATACGTTATAACTTAATTCTATGTAATGTCATATGTTATAACGTTATACTGTATAGCGTGATACGATGTAGCGTTGTACTATATAACGTAATACGTTATAACGTTATTCTATGTAACGTCATACGGTATAATGTTATACTACCTAATGTAATACGTTATAACGTTATAACATACAACGTACTACGTTATAGTGTTACACTGCCTAACGTAACACGTTATAACGTTACACAATATAATGTAATACGTTATAACGATATACTCTATAACGTAGTACGTTATAATGTTACACTGCCTAACGTAATACGTTGTAACGTTATACTATAAAACGTAATACGTTATAAAATTATACTATATAGCGTAATAAGTTATAACTATATACTCTATAACGTAGTACGTTATAATGTTACACTGCCTAACGTAATACGTTATAACGTTATACCATATAGCATTATACTATATAACGTAATAGGTTATAACGTTATACCATATAACGTAATACGTTATAACTTAATTCTATGTAATGTCATACGTTATAACATTATACTGTATAACGTGATACGATGTAGCGTTATACTATATAACGTAATACGTTATAACATTATTCTATGCAACGTCATACGGTATAATGTTATACTACTTAACGTAATACGTTATCACGTTATAACATATAACGTACTACGTTATAGTGATACACTGCCTAATGTAATACGTTATAGCGTGACACAATATAATGTAATACGTTATAACGATATACTCTATAACGTAGTACGTTATAATGTTACACTGCCTAACGTAATACGTTATAACGTTATACTATAAAACGTAATACGTTATAAAATTATACTATATAGCGTAATAAGTTATAACGATATACTCTATAACGTAGTACGTTATAATGTTACACTGCCTAACGTAATACGTTATAACGTTATACCATATAACGTAATACGTTATAACGTTATACTATATAACATAATACGTTATTACGTTATTCTATATAACGTAATACGTTATAACGTTATTCTGGGCAACGTCATGCGTTATAACGTTACTCTGTATAATGTAATACGGTATAACGTTATACTATATAACGTGATACGTTTTAACGTTATACCATATACCGTAATACGTTATAACGTTATTCTATGTAACGTCATACGTCATAACTTTACACTATATAACCTAATACGTTATAACATTATACTATATAACGTGATACGATATAACGTTATTCTGCGGAACGTCATGCGTTATAACGTTATTCTATGTAACGTCATACGTTATAACGTTACACTATATAACGTGATACGATATAAAGTTATACTATATAACATAATACGTTATTACGTTGTTCTGTATAACGTAATACGTTGTAAAGTTCTACTATAAAGCGTAATACGTTATAACGTCATACTATATAACATAATACGTTATTACGTCATTCTATATAACGTTCTACGTTATAACGTTATTCTGCGGAACGTCATGCGTTATAACGTTACTCTATATAATGTAATTCGGTATAACGTTATACTCTAAAACGTAATACGTTATAACGTTATACCATATAGCATTATACTATATAACGTAATACGTTATTACGTTATAACTTAATTCTATGTAATGTCATATGTTATAACGTTATACTGTATAGCGTGATACGATGTAGCGTTATACTATATAACGTAATACGTTATAACGTTATTCTATGTAACGTCATACGGTATAATGTTATACTACCTAATGTAATACGTTATAACGTTATAACATACAACGTACTACGTTATAGTGTTACACTGCCTAACGTAACACGTTATAACGTTACACAATATAATGTAATACGTTATAACGATATACTCTATAACGTAGTACGTTATAATGTTACACTGCCTAACGTAATACGTTGTAACGTTATACTATAAAACGTAATACGTTATAAAATTATACTATATAGCGTAATAAGTTATAACGATATACTCTATAACGTAGTACGTTATAATGTTACACTGCCTAACGTAATACGTTATAACGTTATACCATATAGCATTATACTATATAACGTAATACGTTATAACGTTATACCATATAACGTAATACGTTATAACTTATTTCTATGTAATGTCATACGTTATAACGTTATAATGTATAACGTGATAGGGTGTAACGTTATACTATATAACGTAATACGTTATAACGTTATGCCATATAACGTAATACGTTATAACTTAATTCTAAGTAATGTCATAAGTAACGTTATACTATATAACGTAATACGTTATAACGTTATGCCATATAACGTAATACGTTATAACTTAATTCTAAGTAATGTCATAAGTTATAACGGTATACTGTATAACGTAATACGTTATAACTTAATTCTATGTAATGTCATACGTTATAACGTTATACTGTATAACGTAATACGGTGTAACGTTATTCTATGTAACGTCATACGTTATAATGTTATACTACTTAACGTAATACGTTATAACGTTATAACATATAACGTACTACGTTATAGTGTTACACTGCCTAATGTAATACGTTATAACGTTACACAATATAATGTAATACGTTATAACGATATACTCTATAACGTAGTACGTTATAATGCTACACTGCCTAACGTAATATGTTATAACGTTATACTATAAAACGTAATACGTTCTAACGTTATACCATATAGCATTATACTATATAACGTAATACGTTATAACGTTATACCATATAACGTAATACGTTATAACTTAATTCTATGTAATGTCATACGTTATAACGTTATACTGTATAACGTGATACGATGTAGCGTTATACTATATCACGTAATACGTTATAACGTTATTCTATGTAACGTCATACGTTGCCGCTGCTGGTTTCACCCACCGCATTTGCCAGTGCTGTTCGCAAAACGCAATACATTGGCAACGTTATACCGCGGTATGTTATACTCATGCAACGCACAAAGTTAGTTTATGTTATTCTTTATAACGTAATGTTATAAAGTTATAATTGAATAACGGTGAAAAGTTGCTATAAACGTTGTCATATAACGTAATACGTTATTACGTTAGCCCTATCTTAACGCACATGCTGCGCTCATACTTAGCAGCGGCCAGTTATAACGATATACTCTATAACGTAGTACGTTATAATGTTACACTGCCTAACGTAATGCGTTATAACGTTATACTATAAAACGTAATACGTTCTAACGTTATACCATATAGCATTATACTATATAACGTAATACGTTATAACGTTATACCATATAACGTAATACGTTATAACTTAATTCTATGTAATGTCATACGTTATAACGTTATACTGTATAACGTGATACGATGTAGCGTTATACTATATAACGTAATACGTTATAACGTTATTCTATGTAACGCCATACGTTATTACGTTATTCTATCTAACGTAATACGTTAAAAAGTTATACTACAAAACGTAATACATTATAACGTTACACCATATAGCGTTATACTATATAACGTAATACGTTATTACGTTATTCTATCTAACGTAATACGTTAAAAAGTTATACTATAAAACGTAATACATTATAACGTTACACCATATAGCGTTATACTATATAACGTAATACGTTATTACGTTATTCTTTATAACGTAATACGTTATAAAGTTATACTGAATAACGTAGTAAGTTATAACGTTATACTATATAACGTAATACGTTATTACGTTATTCTATCTAACGTAATACGTTATAAAATTATACTATATAGCGTAATAAGTTATAACGATATACTCCATAACGTAGTATGTTATAATGTTACACTGCCTAACGTAATACGTTATAAAGTAATACTGAATAACGTAATCAGTTATAACGTTATTCTGCGGAACGTCATGCGTTATAACGTTATTCTATGTAACGTCATACGTTAGAACGTTACACTATATAACGTGATACGATATAACGTTATACTATATAACATAATACGTTATTACGTTGTTCTGTATAACGTAATACGTTGTAAAGTTCTACTATAAAGCGTAATACGTTATAACGTCATACTATATAACATAATACGTTATTACGTCATTCTATATAACGTTATACGTTATAACGTTATTCTGCGGAACGTCATGCGTTATAACGTTACTCTATATAATGTAATTCGGTATAACGTTATACTATAAAACGTAATACGTTATAACGTTATACCATATAGCTTTATACTATATAACGTAATACGTTATAACGTTATACCATATAACGTAATACGTTATAACTTAATTCTATGTAATGTCATATGTTATAACGTTATACTGTATAGCGTGATACGATGTAGCGTTATACTATATAACGTAATACGTTATAACGTTATTCTATGTAACGTCATACGGTATAATGTTATAATACCTAATGTAATACGTTATAACGTTATAACATACAACGTACTACGTTATAGTGTTACACTGCCTAACGTAACACGTTATAACGTTACACAATATAATGTAATACGTTATAACGATATACTCTATAACGTAGTACGTTATAATGTTACACTGCCTAACGTAATACGTTATAACGTTATACCATATAGCATTATACTATATAACGTAATACGTTATAACGTTATACCATATAACGTAATACGTTATAACTTAATTCTATGTAATGTCATACGTTATAACGTTATAATGTATAACGTGATACGGTGTAACGTTATACTATATAACGTAATACGTTATAACGTTATGCCATAGAACGTAATACGTTATAACTTAATTCTAAGTAATGTCATAAGTTATAACGGTATACTGTATAACGTAATACGTTATAACTTAATTCTATGTAATGTCATACGTTATAACGTTATACTGTATAACGTAATACGGTGTAACGTTATTCTATGTAACGTCATACGTTATAATGTTATACTACTTAACGTAATACGTTATAACGTTATAACATATAACGTACTACGTTATAGTGTTACACTGCCTAATGTAATACGTTATAACGTTACACAATATAATGTAATACGTTATAACGATATACTCTATAACGTAGTACGTTATAATGTTACACTGCCTAACGTAATACGTTATAACGTTATACTATAAAACGTAATACGTTCTAACGTTATACCATATAGCATTATACTATATAACGTAATACGTTATAACGTTATACCATATAACGTAATACGTTATAACTTAATTCTATGTAATGTCATATGTTATAACGTTATACTGTATAGCGTGATACGATGTAGCGTTATACTATATAACGTAATACGTTATAACGTTATTCTATGTAACGTCATACGTTATTACGTTATTCTATCTAACGTAATACGTTAAAAAGTTATACTATAAAACGTAATACATTATAACGTTACACCATATAGCGTTATACTATATAACGTAATACGTTATTACGTTATTCTATCTAACGTAATACGTTAAAAAGTTATACTATAAAACGTAATACATTATAACGTTACACCATATAGCGTTATACTATATAACGTAATACGTTATAAAGTTATACTGAATAACGTAGTAAGTTATAACGTTATACTGAATAACGTAGTAAGTTATAACGTTATACTATATAACGTAATACGTTATTACGTTATTCTATCTAACGTAATACGTTATAAAATTATACTATATAGCGTAATAAGTTATAACGATATACTCCATAACGTAGTACGTTATAATGTTACACTGCCTAACGTAATACGTTATAACGTTATACTATAAAACGTAATACGTTCTAACGTTATACCATATAGCATTATACTATATAACGTAATACGTTATAATGTTAAACCATATAACGTAATACGTTATAACTTAATTCTATGTAATGTCATACGTTATAACGTTATACTGTATAACGTGATACGATGTAGCGTTATACTATATAACGTAATACGTTATAACGTTATTCTATGTAACGTCATACGTTATTACGTTATTCTATCTAACGTAATACGTTAAAAAGTTATACTATAAAACGTAATACATTATAACGTCACACCATATAGCGTTATACTATATAACGTAATACGTTATTACGTTATTCTATCTAACGTAATACGTTAAAAAGTTATACTATAAAACGTAATACATTATAACGTTACACCATATAGCGTTATACTATATAACGTAATACGTTATTACGTTATTCTTTATAACGTAATACGTTATAAAGTTATACTGAATAACGTAGTAAGCTATAACGTTATACTATATAACGTAATACGTTATTACGTTATTCTATCTAACGTAATACGTTATAAAATTATACTATATAGCGTAATAAGTTATAACG
>NW_022883380.1:0-29053 GCF_011952255.1 Bombus vosnesenskii | reverse complement strand
ATCGAAAAGCTAGCTAAATAATATTTTTCGAATGCGATTCGCAGCGCGAGATTCGAGCAGCGGCTATTCGATACGACAATTGCACGATATAGAAGGGGTTTGTAACGCGCGCAATGCTTGCGTAGAATCTCGACGATAGGTACGCGGTATTTGTCGACTAGCTATAAATATCGAACAGTTCGACTGGCTGCGCGATGTAGCGAGTTTCCACGCACGAGCAATAACGTTTACAATATATTTCAACTAACGGCAAATAGCGGTAATTGTACGCCAGCGTTTTGCCACAGCGATCGTGCGATAGCCAGTGGTACGTACGGCTCGTTCGTATTCACATTCGTGAAACTTAAATTCGGATCGCGCGAACGGCGAATCGAAACAGATCGAATGCGAGACTTCGGGGGGAAAACGATCGATCGGAGGGTATTCTGACTAATTCTCAGACTAATTCTCCGACTGATTCTCGAACGATGCCGCTCGAACGTGGACGAACCGTGTTAATGGACGATCTAATTTGCAGTTATCTGTTAATCGGTTTAAAACGCTCTATATTTAACCGGGCATTCTATTATTCTTGGCTGTTTCATTCGCTAATTTATCATTTCATCTCGGCTCAGCCGGCGCATCGTCGTTCCATCAGTCGCGTCGATCGAGCGAGCGGAATTTAAATTACCCGTATAATCCTCGAGCGGTATCGCGGCTCGTTAAAATTACACCGACAGATTTATTTGCCGCGCGTTTGACGGATGGCATGCCGATCGACCCAGCGCGCTCGCATAATTCCAAATTCGAACATCTTGTCGCGTTTTCCACGTTACGTTGAGTCGTCGAGTACGTTACGTCGTGAAATTTGAAATGCGTGGAACGCGCGTAACGCGCGTCCACGAAGATTTGCGTTTGCCAATCGTAGCCGAACTCGACAGCAAACGCGGCGCTTCGGAGTGGATCTCGATGCGGGGCGGCGCAGCTAAGCGTTCGGGTCTGAAAGCACGTTCCAGCCTTTTGATCGCCAGGCTATTTTCTTCCGTGCGGCCACTTTCATCGTTCCACGCTACGGATTTTCAGCTGAATTTACGCCTGAAATCAGCGGTTTGCTCGTTGGTTACTAGTTGGAGTCGTCTGATAGACGAGTAGGTGCGAGGGAGCGACCGGCAATTAACGTAGCAGTCGATTCTAGCCAGTTTCGAAGTTTCGTATCCCGGCACGTTGGATGCGGTAAATCTGTTAGATCCGTGGCAGCCGAGCCGTGGGACAGGCAGGAACGAAAGGCACGTCGACGGGGCTCTCCAGTAATTTCACCGATACGTTCGTCCGTCGCGCGATTAAAATCCTCTCGGAGCTCGCCATACAGTTTCTGCTAGTGGCACGAGCGGCCAACTTTACGAGGGGATAACGCTACGTGATACGAAATCGCACGGCCGAAGCTTGCCGTATCCATTCCTTTTCTATTCCGCCCGTTCTGCCTTCTACTCCCGATCTCCCGCTAATTCGCCTTGTTTCATCGGCCGTCTCCAGCGTGGATCGAGGGATATCGGTCCTTAAACTTTTCCCCACGCTGGACAGAGTTTTCTCCTTGATAAGTACCGATTCGTTTCTACTTTGTTCCGATGTTAGCGAAACGGCTCGTTCGTTCCAATAGCAATATTATTGAGCCGTAAAATTCTTCTGCGTGTAAAAGCGGATAAAACAATTTCCCCTAGTATTTGTTTGCAACTAACAATTTTTAGCATTTCGTTAATAAGTACTTCTTGGCAACAGCATCGTATGAAATATATTAGGTTTTCCGAACTATGTCTTTTTTCGCAAACGTGGTTTTTGCAATAAAACACCTCCGTACAAACGTGAAACCAAGTCTGTGAAATGTCTCGGTGTTTATCTCAATAGAACAAAATGGATCATACGTAATGCGACAAAACGATATAAAGCAAATAACATTGTGCGTCTATTATTTCCTCATAAACGGAAAGAAACTTTTCGGATATCAATCAAAGAACTCGTATAGCGTATCTCTGTGAAGAAAACTTGCAGAGGATCGGTTTAACGTCTTAGGTACGATTGAATTTTGTGCGGGGACGTTCTTTCGTAGGGCAGGGTTTGACGCGAACTACGCGTAAACGATACTGCACCGCAATATGCGGCGGATAATGCTGTTCTCTACGCAAGCACATTGGATAATTAAATGTTAACTTTTCTTAAAGGTACGATACATATACGTGAACTTTAATAATTTACTTTAATAATTAATAATACAATTGAGTGTGATATATTTTAAAGCAGGGCAAAGCACATACACCCACGTCACAATTTTCACATTCAAGGGAGCTAGTGCTTTTCAAATTGTTTTTCGTTTTCTATTTTCTAGCGACATTTTTAGGTTAAAAATTGTAAAATATTGTAAGGATGCCGATCGGAATGTTAAAAAGAGCATCTAATAATGATATATTTATTTTAACGGAAAGCAATAACTGATATCTGACACTTGTGTATCAAAAATAGACTATATGTTTTGCCTGTATATATTGTTAACACTGTTATAAAATATTGCGTGGACAAGAAAAGTGTGAGACAAGACAAACGAAAACGTGCGTTTAGCTTAAACGGTGACCGAGTACCTCTCCAAGGTCGGTGCTGCTGATATTTAAAGGGGTCCCCTCTAAGGTCGGTGCAGCTGATATATAAAGGGGGTCCTCTCCAAGGTCGGTGCTGCTGGTATATAAAGGGGGTCCGATTCCCGGCGGAGCCAGCACCATCCGACCTAGACACGTAAACTAGGCAGATCAGTATAGTCGAACATTAACATTCGAAATTTTTTCGAAATCTTGAAAGCCATGGAGATTTTACAAAAGACAAACGATCGGTTCCGAGAAGGAGTTCCCGTCCGGGTGGTTCGAGTCGAATCACTTACCACCATGTGGGTTCGTTTGGCTGGATGGCCGAAGATAACCCAAACACTCAATTTGAAGATGATGGAACATCCCGTGGAGTACTTGCCGAAGGCGAAAAGTTTAAGAACAGGCATGCTAGTCGCCGTGCTAGTAGATTTTAAGGAATCTAGCGCTTGGGAAAGAGCCATCCTTTTACAAAGGACCATGACTGGCTACATCGTCTTTCTAATCGATTGGGGGTTAGAGAGCGAGCAATGTTTCGATTCAATACGGCTGCTGCCCCGTAATTTGGCAAAAATGGCACCGTGGGCTAGAAAAATCGTTCTGCCAGGTGTACGAGAACAACCGATCCAAGGGAAGAGACATCGAGTGGCCCAATCCACCATGTTGAGACGGACAGGGAGCCTAGTCAACATCGATCCTTCTCCAGGAGAAGCAATAACTGCAAGGTTGCTGCTGGACCGAGAGCCGGGAGAATCCGCAAGAGATATGGCAGCATACTGGCTGGAGTTGGGATACCTCGATCCCGAATAATCGCTACTATTGCCAGACTCTTTTTTTCTAAGTATAATAATTCTTGTATGTATGGTTCTGTATGTATGGTTGTATGTACAGTTTTATGTGGATATTTGTATTTTTTTTATATATATATTACTACTGAGTTATATATTCTTAGTCAAGTATGGTTTTGTATGTCTGGTTTTGTATGTATGGTTTCGTATGTATGATTGTATGTACAGTTTTATGTGGATATTTGTATTTTTCTATATATATTAGTACTGAATTGTATATTCTTAGTCAAGACTGTAGGTGAATAAAAACTAATGAAAGCTTAAAAACTTGTTAACTCTCTCTTATCCTTCCTCCCCATTCACACAAGTCCTACAATACTAAATTTAATGTTCAGCTGTACGAATTGCAAGGTACATAATAAAAAAAAAAGAATAAAAAAGTAAAATAAAATAAAAAAAGGAATAAAAGAAATAAAATAAAATAAAATAAAATAAAAAAGAGTTAAATTTAAGATATCTTTTAAACTAATCATTTTGCAAATCAAGTACTTGTATACTCCTCTGTAGAGAATCAAAAACTGCGGACCGGATCGTCCATCCAGAAAACGAGAAACCCGAGGAAGAGGAATTGCCCGTGTTGCTGTTAGGTCGCGTCCTCGTCGCTTCGCTTATCGTTGGACACACGCTGATCGAACAACGACGCCTTTTCACGGATCCCTCGTGTTTTTCCTCCCTTTCGGTTTCGTGACCCACGGAGAAAGGCGCCGAGCAACGCGAATCTCGACGCGTGGCATAACGTTGTTTCGTCGGCCCGGCCTTTGACGCTAGTCGCGGCAGCGAATCGATCGACGCGTGGCGGCGATACGCGTTGCTCTCGTCCCCCTGAGACGCGTAATTAAGAACGACGATCGAAGAACGACGGAGAATCGACGGACGAGGAGGCGGATGAATTCGTTGGATATCGTAGAGCCGGCGATTATCGCTGCCCGATTAATAACTGCGACCCTCTTCTCCGGAGTTCGTGGGTTACGACGTTTAGTCGCGATATTAACATACCTCCAAAGATTACAGGCGTAAGCCTGCTTCGTTCGCTTTATCGCGACTCTTCTTACGATCTCCGTCGAACGCACCCCTGCGATATTTAATCGCACGGGAGACGAGGATCGTACGAGTGCTCCTCTTTCCCTTACTTCATGACCGATCTCCCTTGAGCGATACTCGACTTCGTTCGAGTCAAGTACCTTCGGCTTTGTATCAAAGTCGGCTATCGCGTCGTTCCGTGTCGCGGCATTTTCCATTCTGAAGGGATTCTTCGTTTCACATCGTCACGTCCTACAACGCGTTATATGGTCGTAAGAACGACGAAACCAAGATCCAACCTTTTTATACTTATTCGTATCTAGATCTCGAGTCGGTTATTAATCGTCCGGCGGCACACAGCGCTGTTATCTCCGAACCGAGAGAGTGTCACAGACGAAATTCGAGCAGCTGTATATAACAATCCGAAATTCCGAACGCCTTATCGCGTGTGACCGTCCGGTCAGCATCCGTTCTCAGCCGCCTGAGTGGCATTCGATCACTCCAGCCGTTCTCCGAATTTTACACTAAGTATAAACAAATACTTCTAACTAAGTATAAACAAATACACTTCTCCCACTCCAACGAATGGAAGAATATAAATGCTCCCTTCAAAATCATCCAGTCAGTCTAAAAAAAATTCTTAACTAATCCAAGTATCGAAAGCGTATCATCGCGAACCGAAAAAATTGTATAAATTGAGTAAAAAATAAAAAGAACTTCATCTCCTTTTCGGAAATTAACAAGTTCCTTATTTTTACCTTAATTTTACACGACAAGAGCAACGTCGAAAGAAACGGCGTAGCCAGCCGTTCTCACGAAACTCGCTCGCTCCAAGAATCCCGTGGCTCTCTTTTTCGTCCGCGGTCACCCTTTGTCCGTGAATTGGCATTAAGCCGCACCCCGATCTGTGCGCAGATCGTTTTCCACTGCGAACACTGTAAAGGGCAATTGTACGTCGAGTCGTACGCGGAAGCCTTTATCCCGCGGGTTACATTATCGCAGCCCGTGGTTTCCGTATACTCGCCCTATAGCGAGCCGCGTTAATTCCAATTTATTCGCCCTTTCGAAACGTGGCTCGAAACTTGATCCGTCTTATGCTCGCCAGTCCGTATCCTCGATACGTGAGATCGATCGACGTATTCCACGTATTCGTCTCTTTTAAGCCGCCAAAGTAGCCCCGCCAAAGTAGCGCCAAAACCCCGATCCTTTATCATGTGGATTTGCTCTACTGTTGAATGATGTTTTCGGAAGCCGAGTTGGTGATCTGGGAGTTTTCAAGTTCTCTAGGATAGGAAGGAGTCGGTTCGTGAGCATCTTCTCGAATAGTTTGGACAGAGTAGGTAAAAGACTGATTGGGCGATAGGAGCTGGTTTCGTATATCGGTTTACCGGGTTTAGGGATGAGGGTAATCAATGAGATTTTCCAGGCCTTAGGATAGTGTTCCAGGCGAAGGATAGCATTAAAAATTGATGTGATGAGTGCTATCCCTTTTATGGGTAGTTCCTTGATTTCTTTATTGCCTATTAGGTCGTGTCCTGCTGCTTTCTTGGGGTTTAGGCGACTGATTGTTTCTATAGTCTCTGCAGAGGTGAAGGGTTCGATAGGAGGGGACATTTGGAAGGGGGTGTGCAAGTATTCAGTAACGTCCGCGGCGGCTTTGGGGGAATTGGGTTTGAATACTTTTGACAAGTATTTAGCAAACAGGTCGGCTTTTTCTATAGGGCTTCGCGCCCATCCACCATGCGGACGGCGGATTAGTGGGATTATTTGTAGGGGACGTGTGAGTTTCCTGGAGGCCTTTCATAGTGAGTAGTTGGAGTCGGCTGTGGGGGATAAGCTGACGAGGTATTTTTGGAAACAGTCGTTTTTGTAATTTTTTATTGTTTTGGATAGCTTTCTAGTTGGGTTGTTTAGTTTGCGTTTGTCATCCGGTATTCTATGTGTCTGCCATACTCTTCTTAGTCTACGTTTTTCTTCTATTTTTTTTAGTATGTATTGGGGATATTCTTGTTTGCTGTTAGATGGCTTTGTCGGTGTGGAGAGGCGGATTGCGTTTATTATGCTCGTGTTTAAGTATTCCGTGGCTGCTTCGATTTCTTCCTTTGTTTTTAGTGGAGTTAAAGCTGAGGTTGAGTGTGTAAAGACTTCTCTAAAGAGCTGCCAGTTGGTGTGTTGGTTGTGAATGGAGCCATTAGGTGTATTCTCGATGATTGTTGAACTGACTGTTGCTATCACGGGAGAATGATCAGAGGAGAGATCAGCCGAAGAGTTGATCTTGACGTGTCTCGATGAGATATTTTTAGTTACGAAGAAGTCGAGAAGGTCGTGTATTTTGTTGGTGTCAGTGGGCCAGTATGTGGGTTCGTATGTGGTGAGGTAGTTGAGGTTGTTGTTTGTTATGCTGTTTAAGAGGTTTTTGCCTCTTGCTGTAACCAGTCTGCTGCCCCATTGGATGTGCTTGGCGTTATAGTCTCCTCCAACTATGAATCTGTTGCCCAGGGTGTCCAGGAAGTTATCAAAGTCTTCTTTGGCGATGGAGTGTCTGGGAGGGCAGTATACTGCTGAGGTGGTGATTGAGCCATGACAGTCTTCTATTGCTACGTTTGTTGCTTGGAGGTAGTCTTTCTGGAATGATGGAAATTCGTAGTGCTTAATACTTGCTTTGATTATTATTCCGGTGCCACCGTGGGCCTTCCCGCTGGGGTGTTGGGTATGGTAGAATTTGTAACCATTTATTTTCAGGTAGTTCTTGTCGGTGAAGTGGGTTTCCGACACGAGCATTACGTCGATTTGCTGGTGTTTTAAGAAGAGTTCTAGTTCAAGTTTGTGTTGCGCTAGACCGTTGGCGTTCCAGAGTGCTATGCGCCTTGGTTTTATTTTGAGTCGGGGCGTGCTAATTTTTCCACGATGAGTGTTAGTAGCGATAGCAAGTGATTTATTTGCTCCGATTGTTTCTCTATTAGCTTTTCAAGCCTTGAGGAGTTGTCTGTGTTTGGTGGGTTGGGGTCACTGTTTTGGGGAAGGTTCCTTTGGCTGTTCGGGTTATTTTGGATGCCTTGTATTGCTTGGGCATAGGAGGTTGAGGTGGAGATGAATTTGGTAGGACTGTGCGTTTGGTTGGTTGAGGGGGTTGGGGTAGTCGTGAATTTCGGCGGGCTGGGTGTTTGGTTGGATACCTCTTTTGCTCTGAGCTTAGGGTACCTGTTCGTGTATAGTGTTTTATATGCTGGGCAGCCTTTGTAGTTGGCAGGGTGGTCCCCTTGGCAGTGGATGCATTTCGCTGGGGTTTCCGGTGATTTGGCGCACTGGTCAGTGGAGTGAGAGCCTGCGCATTTAACGCAGCGGAAAGTATGGTTGTAGTATTTCTGCGTATGACCGTACCTTTGGCACCTTTTGCACTGCACTATTTCTTTTTTCACGAGCGGTGGTTCGATCTTTACTATCGCGTTCATTAGGCGACTGATGTTATATATTTCCTTATTGTTCGGTTTTTGTTTAATGTCTAGGAAGAATAAGGATAGATTCGAGACTCTATGCCTTATATTACTTACGTTGACGACTTCGTGGCCGAGTTTTGAAAGTTCGTATTTTAGTTCGTCTATGTCTGCTGAGTGGTGTATGTTTCGTAGGACCACCCGGAAAGGCCTTTCCTGTTTGAGTTGGTAGGTGTGGAAGTTGGCGTTCAGGGTCCTGAGTGTCTTGGTGAGTTTTCTGTAAGCTTCTGGGTTCGTCGGTAGTATTTTCACCTTGTTGTTGCTTATCTTAAGGTTATATTCCTCCTTGCTGGTATCTCTCTCTAGGGACTTGGTCATTGTCTGTATGTCAATGACGTCGTCCACAAAAATTGGTGGGGGAGGGGGGATTCTCTGTGAGTGTTGGTTTGATGGCGGTTCTACGATTTCCATGGCGTCGTTTGAGGATTCCAATACGGCGAACCTGTTGTGTGTGTTTATTTGCGTTGCTGGTTCTATTTTCCTCTTCTTTGTAGTGTTAGCGTCGTTAGTGCGGAGAGTTCTGCTACACTTCTGCCACGGGGGGGGTAGCTCGGGGTAGCTGCGAGTCTGCTCCGGAGAGCCTGGTCGCGGTTGCTGGGCCATCATCGAGCTAGTTAATTCGGAATGAACAACTAGTCGTGAGGCTGTGAGGCTAGTATTCGTGTTGGGGTTAGGTGCGTGGGATTTTCTTCTCCCTAGGGGGTAAGGGACACTTAGCTGTGTTCTCTTTCGACGGTTGGGCGACACGTGTTGTTTTCGAACTACGCTGGGCACTAGAGACACGTCTGCACGCTTCGGCACTCCACAGCGAACTGGGTCAGAGTATGTGAGCCGAAAAGTGTGTACGTGTGTGAGAGGACGAGAGCAAGAACGAGCACGACCGGGCAGGAGTGTATTGGCGGAGATCAGAGCAAATTGAGTCGTTGAAGAGTAGAGTCGTTAGAGGTTTCGAGTTGTCGAAGAGTTGAGTCGTTAGAGGTTTCGAGTCGTCGAAGAGTAGAGTCGTGAGATTTGATAGAATTGTTAGAGAGAGAGAGTGTGTGTGTGTTAGATTCGTTGTGACGAGAGTGATCAAATAACTGTAAAGTTATTCGATATAGATACGAGTATTGCATTTAGTTTCCGTTAAATATCGTTCTCTGTCCAATTTATATCTGTATATTCTGTTTAATATTAATAAATTGTAAGTAATCGAAAAAAAATTTCTATCCTTATTTTTCGATATTACAAGTGGGGGCTCAGCCGGGATCGAATAGGACAGAAAACGACACGATTTAACGGAGCTATTTGTGCGGGAGTAGAAGAAGAATAGAATAAAATGGCGAACGTTGAAGACCTCGAGAAGCTGAGGACGAAAGAGCTGAGAGCGCGTCTCGCTAGCTTGGGGTTGAAGGTAACGGGAAGAAAACCCGAACTACACGCGCGGCTACAGGCGGCCCTAGAAGGAGACGATGTATCGTCGGAAGAAGAGAGCTTCGACGAAAGTGAAGGCGAGGACGATAGACAAGGCGCGCGAGAATACAGCAGAGGCACGCGAGCGGTGTATCAGGACCGCGATGAGTATCACCAGAAGGTATGCGTCGGTTCGATGTTGAGTCTTAAAGACGTAGAAGAGTCGCTTCATCGCCATTGTCTTAGAGGATCCAAGCGAAAGAGTTGTTTCGTTGAATGGGAGAGCGACCATGTATCGCCCTTCGTTGGTGCGTTGAACGTGATTTCGAAAGTGTTCTTGGCACTGTCGTTCCGCTTCCAAAATGTGTGCAGTGGGCGGTCCTTCGTCGATTTCCCAAAAACGGGCGAGGTCCGCCTGTAAAGCCGTCGTGGAGGCGTGAAATGCGAGTGCCGATGATTGCGACGTTGGGCTCCCCCCGATGACCCATCCGAATCGCGTTTTTTACAGACGCAAGTCGGACCCGTTTGCTTGACTGATGTCAAGTTGGCCGTCATAGAGTGATGCTAGCGTTGGTCCGACGCTGAACAATATTTCGATCGGCGCAGGCCTATGGAATCTTGGATCGGCTAGTTGGAGATTCCTCGGTATATGTATTATTGAGCGATCTACAGGTTGATCTGGGACCCAAGGCGATATTGTCGGTATGATTAGGAACGTCAAGGTGCGTTCGTATGTGACGTCGATGGAGATGATCCGATTGGGACCGAACATTTCCGTTGGTTAAGTTTTAGCGAATCAGCGAGTTTTTCGGTGATAAAGTTCATGCTAGAGCCGGTGTCTAGCAGAGCTCTACAACGGAATGGTTGAACTTTATTGTTCAATACGTTGACCTGCGCTGTGACTAACAAATCGTGCTGCAGTGGTTCAGAAGGAAGCGAGGTCAATGAGTCCGTTTTCTGTGGTTCGGACCCTAACAAGGTCGTTTGATGACGTCATTGTTTTCCTTGTCGTCTAGGACTGGACGATATATTTGATCCCGATGCCGTCGTTCGCGACAACCGAGATTCACGTTTCGGTGATGTTCGCGGAGACGATCGGGGAGACGTGGATGCGTGTCTCGAACGATGTGACGATCGCGGGGTCGGTGAACTAGGCGACGATCGACCGTTGGATGATCGATCGCTCGATGATCGGCTTACACGTGGTCGTGATTTGCTATGACCATGGTCTTGATGTAGGTATGTATGGTGTCGCTGCCTGCAGATGCGACATGAACCGGCGGAGCAATGAGTAATAGCGTGTCCCTTACCTAAACAATTGGTACATAGAGACGCCCTCTTGGCGATTTCAAGGCGTTTTTTAGGCGACTTCGCTTTGAAGACGTCACAATTCCATAATTCGTGTTGTCCTTGACAATTCGGACACACCAACGTATTATGTGTAGTTGTGAATGCGTAACTTCGCGGTGCGTTCGATCGCTGACGTTTGTGTTGATCGGACTCTCTTTTTATCACGGTTGATGCTGAACTTGTCCTGTCGCCGTTCGTCCGTGTTTTCAGAAAGTCTACCAGATGCGTATATGACGGCATTTTCTTGTCCGGCAATGTGCGCTGCCATTTGCGAATGATGGCTGAGGGTAACTTCGACGTGAATAATTTTATAAGAGCGACATTTGAGGTAACTGGTTCACCGAGTTTTTCTAACGCTTGGAGGTTTACCTTGACCGTCTCAAGAAAATCATCTATCGCTTCGGGTGTCTCTTTGGTTATTTTCGGATAGTCAAAAGTCAGGTCCCAGTGGCGCATGCAGACTTGACGGTGGCAGTCGAATTTTTCCTTCAGAACGTCAATAGCGATCGAATAATTTAACTCGGTGACATCTAACGATTGTATGCTTCGCGCGGCCTTTCCGGTCAAAGAGGATCGTAGGTAGTGGAATTTCTGCACGGGTGTAAGTCGCTCGCTTCGATCGATAGTGGATAAGAAGGAGTCGTAAAATGAATGCCAATTTTCGATGGTACCGTCGAAAGTAGGCAGGTGAATTTCCGGCAGTTTAATTGATGTCGGCTCGGCGACATTAGATGACTCGCAGCCTTGTGATTTCGACGACGATGCTGGTGTATCATCCATGAGAGTATGTATTCGTATTACCAGATTGTAATATGTGTCGGTTACTTCGGAAACGCGCGCGCCGTCTATCTCGCCTAAATCTTCTAATTCCTCTTGTAACAATCGATATTGTTTCCACGTGTCGTCGAGTAGTGTCGTATAGGCCGTTAAATGGGCCTTATTCGGTTGTCTAGATTTTTCGTATTCATCGAGTCGTTTCGATAGAAAGGTAAATCGACCGATTTGAAAGCCTCGTCTCCGATGCAAGGAGGTAAGTTTCTCTGTGTTTTCCATTGGTATAGCAGATTGTGAGAAGAATGCAGTGAACGAGCTTACCTTGTGGTTGCGAGTTTAAATGTTACTCGTCACCGTGTGTGTCTCGTTTAATGTGTAAGACGTGTTCTTACTGAAGTCGACCCTCTAGTTGTTGGCGTGAGGCTGCGTGGTTGCGTTCTTCAACCACCGGGTTATGCCTCTTCAAAACTGATGGTCCCTGGCGCTACTGACTTCGCTGGAGTGGTAACGCTTCTGCTGCTGTTTGTATTGGATTCACGTGGCACTGTATGGTAGTGGATATCACTGGCGTGCACTTTTCACTTGCCACTGTATCCGGCTCGAAGGACCAAATGTTAGGACCCTTGGCGGAGAGACGCGGTCGCGAGGAAAACGCGTCAGCGAGAGGCGTAAGTTCTCGCTACGATTCGGTTAATCGACGCCGCGAAATCGTCGTTCCCCCTGTTTCGGTTAAGATAACAGAGGTGGTTAAATGAATATGACACAGTATAGTAAGTTATATATCACCGTTTATTCTGACGACTTGTAAAGAAGACCGTTACGCTGGTGCGTATGTACGAGATGAGGGAGTGACTGATCTACGGGTGTATTCCCGGTCAAAGGATGTTGACTGTTCGAAGGATGTAAAATCAGTGTGGTTCGGAGAGGATGCTGTGGCGGAGGAAAGCTAAAGATGGGTGTGTCTAGCGCACGGGGCCATCGGATTTGTTGGTGACGATTTTAGTTAAGAAAGTGAGGGAAATAGTCAATTGGTTAAACGTTAATTGGTTAATTGCTTAAACGAAGGGTCATAACCGCCCTCGAGAGAAAGTGGTTAGTGGGAGGAAAGTTGCATCATACGTGAGAAAAACTTCCCTTGTCAAGCCGTAGTAGACAAAGGTCTTTAGAAATGCTTCGGAAACAGACGTTTGTTCAGTTTGAAGGACCTCGACTAGGAAATTCCTGAGATTTATGGAAGGTACTTGAGACTATTGAGCGTACGCAGTGAGTATCCGAAGACATCTGGTTGCCATATTGCCCGCGGTGTGTGGCCTGGGCTAGATAGAGTGTTACGCGACATAACAAATTACGTTGGTTCGGAAGTCGTATTACTAGATACTTATATTCACAGATTTCAATTCACTTATCCATTGATTGATGTTAGGACAAATGATGAACTTCGCATGTTATTAAATTAACAAATAAAATGTATTGTTCCTGATAAATGGTATGCAGAATAGTATTGGAAAGAAAATACTGGTTTATATTACAGTTCAAGTGACTGATAGTAGGAAAGCAGTGATGGAAAGTGAGGCAACGTATTATAAAATTGAATCCCTAATTATAGCATGTAGATAATATTTTGAGTGTTGACGGAGGACAAAATTATGCACATTCCTTTTTCAATTCCGAGGAAATACATCATCGATGAATCAGTTGTCAAAACACGATGGAAATTGCTCGTTGTGAATTGAGCAAGTTTGATATAATTACACAAGCTAAAGATTTAACTTGAAATTTGTTTGAAGAAATTTATTTTTGCTTATACCTGATATCAAGCGCGGTATTAAGTATCATGCTTTTATAACTATTGCTTTAAATATTTTTGTGTTGAAATATTGTCGTTTGGGTGTCTGTTTTGTACTGGAGGAGTACCCGAAATAATTATACTCGTCGTGTACAGCTAAACAACTACAGGCAGTTGATTCTATTCCTGGAACGCGTTGGATTCGTGTTTACATGGTACGTTGATTGGAATGACTTACAGGTGGGATACTGGGAGTGTGAGTAATTATGTTTCAGCCAGGATTGGATAGAGAGTGCGTTTAATCGATGTTTAAAGATCCGCTTAAAATACACATGCTCTGGTAGTTTCTAATTGCATCGTTATAGATGTCGTATACTTTCTGCAAAATCCGTTTTTGGGAGACATTAAGATGAAGAAGGTCATATTTTTATCTCGTAATGTAATGTGAAATTCGATGATTTGGCTGCATTGGTTGATTTTATGTATCAGGGTGAAGTAAATGTGGTTCGGGAACAAGTGGCTAGTTTTTTAACAACTGCTGAACTGTTTGCTGTTCAGGGCCTTGCCGATGGTATAGGAAAAGATAATGATAGTTTAGTAGAGGTATGTTTTTCAAAATTGTTAAATATGATTAGATATTTTCTGCTTAAATTAAAATAATACACTTGTATCACGTTAAACTGTGTTTCAGGATGACATTTTTATATCAACGTCATTGTTTTTGTATTCGTAATGACGCAATTTTATTTGATACTAGTGCTTCAAAAAAATAATTAAAAGTCAATAGATCTGTTCATATATTTGATTTGAATGTAATTTAATATATTATTTTTACAAGATTTATATTCCATATACATATACATTTATTTAGTTACTATTCTCTGCTTATTTCATACGAATTTCATAGTCTACAGCCTACTTTATCTATTATGTGTGTAACTTAAAATCATTGGAATAATTATTTTTGCATCAACATTAATGTACGTGCCAAATAATACGTGCAGTACACCTTCATGCGCTATTGATTATTTCCTGTAAATGAAGAATTTAATATAATCTACAAAATATATAAAATTTAGCATTAAAATTGTCGCACATATATTTAAAAATTAATTGGATTAAAGTATTTTTCAAAAATTCTTAGAATGTAAGGCCGACGTAAGATTTTACACGGAACTAGTTTCCATCTTCGCGCGTAAGACTACGTCATAGAGACAGGGGAGGGGGTATAGAAAGCGGACTTCAGACGGTTTTCCGACTTGAGACGGACACCGGTTACTCGATTTTGACGAAAATTAGTCGTTATTTCGGTGCTGTTTGAGATACTTCGAAGTTTAAGCGAAGTTTACTCTTTCCAATCCATTTTACACGCCGAACGTAGTTTGCGCCATTTCAAGCAGCTCGTAAAATGACAATTTATACTCGATTTTAACGCCGCTGGGACTTTGTCTCGTGCGTGTAAAAAGCAATTCGCAGCTGGAACTTAGTCGCGTGCGAACTAAAAGCAGTACGCCACTAGAACTTAGTCGCGTACAAACAGAAAGCAATACGCAGTTGGAACTTAGTCGCGTACCAACAGAGAGCATTACGCCGCTGGGACTTTGTCTCGTGCGAGCATAAAGCAATACGCCGCTGAGACTTTGTCTCGTGCGAGCATAAAGCAATACGCCTTTGGGACATTGTCTCGTGCGAGCATAAAGCTATACGCTGCTGGGACTTTGTCTCGTGCGTGTAGAAAGCAATACGCCGCTGGAACTTCGTCGCGTCGCCGGGACCGCGGCTCTCCACGATGCGTTCCTTCTTCCCCGCTAGATCTTGCCGTATTTATATATTTTCTCGCTGCGCGCTCCCACTCTCTCCGGTGGGAGGCTGTTATTTCTTATTTCTTTTCTCTTTCTCCTCTTCCTTATTTCTTGTTGTTTCTCTTTTTTCTTTTTTCTTTTTTTTTATAGCAACTGGAGGCTTTTCGGCGACTGTTCGAGAGAACACGGTAGTCGAGCTTTCGGCTTTCACCTTCTACCGTAGTAACCGAAGCGGGCACGCCCCGTCGTTCCAGACAGAATACGATTTGTTGGCGTATGTTCGCGTAGTTTGGGGGTTGTTGATCTTTGGAGATTAGATTTAGAGGGAAAAGATATGCCTTAGTTCGATCGGTTGCTACGCGATTGCTACAATTAACTTTTTCTCTTGGTCGAAATGGAACGACAGAGTAACTTTAAGTCAAACTTCTCTCGAACGAACACTTTGTTTGACTCGAACGTCAAAGCCTTTCTTTCATTTCTTTCATTTTTTCTTTCTTCCTTTCTCTTCATTCTCCTGCTGTCTGAAATCAGATTTGCAGAATTCCGAATTCGTACGTCTTTTTACTATCCGATCGAACAGCCGTACGCTGTTATTTATTATTACAAACCATTTTGTGTTATTAGCTTGTGAATTCCAGAAGGCCGAATTTAACCAGTCGTTTTTCGAACTAATTAAGCTTAATTTTCACGGTATGTATACTTGGTAGCCGCAATTACAGACGGTCGATAGGCTTATCAAGAAATCCCAGCGTGAAATTGGATTCTTTCGAAACCGACGAATTTCGTCGGCGGACGTAAATCTAATAACCAGATTGTTTTCAGAAAATTTCGTCGGTCTTGCACAGACGAGCAGCGCAGCGTCAGCAAGTTGTTCGAGGTTGTTACACGAGGGAAGGCGTTTTTTTCCTTCGGCGGCCGATTGGAGAGCCAATATTTTCAGGCGAATCGCATTACCATAGGTGCGCTTTATTCGAATTGCGATAGATCCTATATTCGATCGAAAGCGTTAAAACCTATCAACGAATAAAACCGCTCGTTAACTTTCGGCTGCGTAATATTTTGTTCGAGCAATGTTATTTATTTATTTATGTGGTTTATTTATATACGGGGCGAGCTCGTTAGAATACACGCATTTACGACAACAGGTAGTTGCCAGATACAGACACTTGCGAAAAAAGATTCCAGCGAAATACAGATGAAAGGGCTTAGAAATAACAGCCAAAATTAATTAACTTTATGCAATCATCCGCGAAAATCGTCGTTTTCGGCGTTCGAGAAACGGCGCTTCGAGATCAAGCTGCTACGATCGAGATGAAATGGCCGAGGCGTTGTCGATCGTAAAAGTAAGTTGCGTAATTCACGTTACGAGATGATATATTGCACGACACGGTTGTTTCGTCGTCTATCCCGGCTGTTTCCACAAGAATTTCGCACGATATTCGCTCGATGAAGTTGCTTAAACGTTACTCATACCACTACGTTCGGCGCTGTTTACTAAGTGCTTCTTCCCTTTCAATATACTTTTTATTCTATATGTCTCATTCTCTTTGAACGCTACAGCTGTAAGTTTATTATCCTCATCTATTACTTTCGCAATATTTCCTTTGGAAATAACCGTATTCTTATTGTCTGTTAGTTTACCTAAACTAATCAAATTTGCGGACATTTCTTTCGCGTAAAATACTTTCCTCATATTTATTTTATTTTGTTTTCCGAATGCTTCAAAATAACTTATAACATTCCCAACTTTTGTCGCTTTTATCGGTCTATTATCGCCTAAATATATATTTATCGGTTCTTTTAGGTCGATAGATTTATCGAAATAATTTATATCACTAATTATGTGATCGGTACAACCGCTATCTAATAGCCACACTATTTCGTTCTTACTTATTTCATTCGTCTCACTGCTTTTTGCTGCGTGCGCCGTTGCTATCCATATGCCTGCTCTTGAGTTTCCATGCTCGCCCGTGCCGGTTGTTGATTGACGATGAAAGTTTCCACGTCCTCTGCTCGTATTGCCTTTGTTCCCTCTTCCTCTGTTTCGACCACGTGTTGGCCCATGCCAATAGCCGTTACTGCTTCCCGCTTGGACGCCATTTTGACACTCTCTCGCAAAGTGTCCTAATCTTCCACATCTGAAGCATCCTTCCTTTTTTGCAGAAAAGGCGATGGTTTGCCTTTCTCCTCGATTGGATATATTTTTCTTCTCTGTTATCTCTATTTTATTTTTCACATACGCTACCGTTTGATTCTCTTCTTTCAATGCGTCTATTATGTCCGCTATGTAGCTGTATTCTTCGGGTAACGTATTCAGCATGTAATTCAGCTTTTCCCTCTCACTTACTTGTGCGCCCGCACTTTTTAATTCATTGATTAATTTTTCGAAATCGTTAAAGAATGATGCTGAATCACTGTAGTTCTCCAGTCTTATGTTTTCCAATCTCCTTCTGCATACGATCTGCAGTGCCGTCGACTCTTTCAAGTACATTTCATCGAACCTTTTTATTATATCATACGCCGTTTTTCCTTCCCTAACATACTCCAATTGTCTGTTCGATATTGCACTATAAATTATATTTATCGCCTTCAAATCCTTTTTGTCCCAGTCTTCATCGTCTCTTTCGTTCTTCATTCTAGTTGTAACAACCTCGCATTCCTTATATTTGAGAAACATCGTGATTCTTTGCTTCCACATTCCATAATCCTCACCATCGAATATAGGTATCATGTTTTCCGATCTCTCCATTTTAATTGATTCTTCTCTTTTTCTTTTCTTACTCAAGCGTTCCTACGTGCAGTCTTTTGTCTCAACTAAGACCTGGACGCCCTCTGACCCTTACACACACACTCTCATGTACAGTGTAAATGTATCACTTCCCTAACAGATGGAAAGTAATACGGTGCTTTAAGACGCGGAGTCGTTCGGTGAATCCGACTCGTATTTGCCCCGTTGTTTATGAAAGCCGACGGGGACGGGTAAAAGGAAATTTCATCGAATTGGGAATCTTGGTTCGCATGCAGCGGGAGAGAGCTTCTGTTTGTTCCACCACGAAGTCCGATATCTCTGTTCCGCGTTACATAAAAATTCCAATATCGCTTCTTTGTGCCGGACTAGCCAGCTTCGATAACAGACGGCGACACGGGGTGTGCGGGGAAAAAATCAGGACCATCGGTTTTTAAACGTGCCACCATAAAGTGTCGAACGCCTCGCGCGAAACTCTCTCTGCCGCGCCTGTGCGCCCCAGTAACGCTCGTTCAAAGACATTCCGGACTGACCGGCCGGTTTCATCCAAGTTTTAATACGAAACTGCTGCCTGCCGAAACTCGCACGCCGATGCCAAACTTCCCTCCTATCGAATTAACATAAGCCGAAGTCTGCGACGAAGATCCGCAAACGCCTGCTTTAATCCAAAGTACACGCGCCTTTCGACCGGTTCTCGTGAACAAGGACTGTAATCGTCGATTAATCTTCGTCTTGGATTTCAATGCGCCTCGTCCTAAAACGTTAGCGGATCGTTCGAGCTAAAGGAGAAAGCGAGGATTTTTAAACGGGGCGTTGCCCCGGTCTTCTCCGATTCCTCTTGTTCCTCCAGTTCCTCCGTTTCTCCCGACCGAGCAAACTTGCGCCAAGATCAATGTTTGCCGAGACTTGTCCGAGTAATTTCGGTTGCTTTAAAGCCGCGGCGTGATCGCGCCAAGGCGATCAGCTTCGTAAATCTATAGATTCACGGCGCATGTTACGTCGATGAATTTGTTACGTCGATGAATTCGTTACGTTGATCCTTGGATCCTTCGACATCGATTCGTATACATAGAGCGCGAGCCACGTTCATTCACGGAAACTAGAGTCGCATTGGGATCTGTTACGAGACTTTTGGTAGGCAGGCAGGCAGCGACGGAATAGACCGAGCGTGTTCGTCTTGGCAAATATATTATGCACAAAACTAGCGGGAATCCCCGAGCGAGGCAAATGGGAATTCCCTTCTTTGTCACGGCCTTTCCCGTCGCCCGCTATTTATCTTTTCCGCTCGAACGCAAACACCTTCTTCCTCGAAAGTTCCGCCGTTATGAATAACGACACCTGTCCAACGGCGCGACACGTCTGCCGCGTATGAGCTATGTTTTCCGTGGAACAGACAAATCATAACTTTCCGGCTCCCCTTGGTTTCTTCCGCTCGTCCCGCCAAGATTTATATCTACTTTTTCTACGACTATCTTTTTTCACGACGCGCGACTATCTTTGTCCGTTATTATATGTGGCGGCACTTGACAGTAAACTTCCCAACAGTTTACGTCGCGTGACGCACGACACAAAGACCCTATACCTGCGGACAAGATGATTGGCAGATGTCGATACATTCGTACCGAATATTTCCAGCTAGCCTAAGGACCGCTATAAATCTTAGGATTTATTTTAGCTAAGGTCCTCCAAAGAGACAAACAGTCTTTGTTTATCAGTCTCGAAGTGGACCACCTACCACGGGGACACACGAGAAATCTGCTATCTCTCACGTACGACGCTTCCCGCTAGCAACACCCTCTCAAGGGCAGCTAGCATCCTTTTCCAACGGCCAACACGAATTAGCCAATAAACATTAACGTGCATTTCCCTCACTTTCCGAAACAAAGCTTTTCTCAACGAATCCGATGCCTTCGCATCCTTAGACACATCCCAACGCAGTCTTCCTCCGCAGCAGCATCGCGACAAAAAGCCAGTCTATTACAGCGAGTCAACACACAACGATCGTTACACTTACGTGGTTCGAGCCGAATAATTACCTAAGCTCTCGACATCTCGCGCAATTATTGTCCGCACTCGTAGCGCATCTCGAATCATAGCTATCCGAGCTCTAACTTCGCACTCGCGAAACGAATATAATCGCGAGTCCTGCGTCAAGTGTACTCATTGACATTACAGTGAATAAACATTTATCGCTGAATAAATCTGAGTTTTCCTTCCGACCCTATCACGACATATCACCTCATATATATATAAATAATATCAGGAATCCGTCTCGCTCTCGGCAAGTGGAGGTCGTTTAAGTCGCGGCGTGTGACGGCCATTTTGGCCCGAGGAAGATGGGGCGAAGAAGAATTCGGTCGACCTAAATAATTTAATAGCCGAAATAGTTGGTTGACCGTACATACGTTTTACCGCGCACGCGCGTTGGATCGCGCGAGAAACATTGATCGTGGATGGTACGTTGGTAGCTGCGTTATATGGGAAACCTGCTCCGTTAGCTACATTTTTATAGAGCGTCGTGCGCCACCTAACTCTCTGGGGACACGGATCCCCACGTGCGAGACAAACGTTCGCGGTAACAATTGTTTCGTGCTCCGCGAATAATTCACGTCGCGTACGTAAGAAAAGCTGACTACTACGTCGGGAGAAATTTTGGCCACCACGTCGTACGGAGCGTAGTGGCCGTTATACACGCGGCGTATCGCGGTGTTCACGGTGCGAGGCTGGTTGCGGGCAAAATTTCCGCAGCAGAAGATTATATTCGCCGTATAAGATGCCGCGCGGTTGCATCGTTAGGTCGGCAGATTTTCTCCGCTCGACGAATCCCAATATCCCTGTATCGTTAGGCTGATAGTAGTCCGACGGTTTCACAGAGGTGCTAATCCCGCGACCAACGATTCCGCAGCGACGAACGAAATCTGATATGAAGAACACGTAGTCGTAAGATTTGTTCCCCTGGGATCTCTGGCAAAGCTGTCCGACCAGAAACTTTGAATAACATCTCCGTTAAGACACTCGAGACTATCGAAATCCAACTGTGTTGGCGGAAATCGGACGAGGAGCAGCATTGTAAACTGCGACTGCTACGATGTCGCCAGCGAATATTCTCCAGATTCCTGGAAACGAAGACGTCGCGTAGTAACGAGCACTGGCTTTGATCGATTCGACTTATCTCGTCCGAGATAAGAAGAAGCCGCTGTCGAGCCATTTACTGTCTTTCGGTCGACTCGATATCCACAAGAGCACGTGTCTCGGCCACGAATTCAGCGAAACGTTAGACGCCCCCCCCCCCCGTCGATCGTTATATCTTGCTCGGTACTATTTGATTTTTATGTAACCGATTATTGCCGACCAGGACCGGTTCTAACATTTTATTTCGATTGCAATTTCGTCCTACCGCGCTCAACCCCTCACCGTGAGTTTCCGCGCCTCTGTCCGACGCTCGTACCTCTCTATTTTTCTCTGTATCGCGAATCGCCACCGTATATCGAATTAGTTTTTCCATCGATCGTTTTCGTTTTAGTCAGACAACCCGGCAGCCTATTATTCCCCGTGCGGCTGCGGTTCCTCAACTTTTATTTTCCGTGCCGTTTCATGCCTCCAATCGCACCACTCAGAGGCGTGTTTCTCCTCTTTTCGTCCCGTTTTGTTCAATTCTTTCGATTCGTCGAGTTCGATACGTTCCTGGTTGTTAACCTCCCAAGCTGATTTGGTTAACTTCTTTGTGCTACGGCGTGTCCTCTTTTTTCCGAGGATCGACGTTTCCCCATGACGATCTACCGATTCGATCCCTACCGTCTAGATTCTCTCGTTCGCTCTTGCAGCATTTATTTCCATCGATGTCTGTAATCGTAAAAGATTTCCGTTCGCGACAGGAGGCCGGCAGTCGTTTCGTTTTCGGTCTAGTAGATCGTACGGTTGTTCTAGAGACGACAGGAGGCTTTGTTACTCGGCTGCTATCGCATCTCCGAGTCGTGGGAATATTTTTATCGGGTTATCGATGTAGCCGAGTTATTAAAAACGGATCGGCCAGATGATATTCGTTTGCATATTCGAAACGTAATATCGAAACTCATTTGGTCGTAAACAATAATACGCCTTCGTGTAATATGTCCCATCTATTCACGTAATATGAGTACCATCGAGCTTTCTAATGGATTTGTGGTTCGATTACGGTTCGACTCGGGATTTCGCGCGGTTAAAATGTGAAATTAGGGAACCACTGTCGCAACGATAGGATCTCCACTGGACGATGTAGTAATTGATCGGTTACGCGACCTCTGCTTCGTTCCAACCATTGCTTAGAGGAGCAGGCACGATCGTTTACGTCTCCCGGTGACATCGAGCCGCGTCGTAAATACGTAGACGTAGCTCCTTTTTCGATTTCGACGATGAAACTAACCTGGCAACTAGAATCCGTTTCGATCGTTGTTAATGCCGTTGCGATTTTAACCGCTGCGAGTGAAAGGCCGCGTTTTCTCGCGAATTCTCGCGTCATCGCGTCCGTATTCGAAGAAGGGGAAGAGCGGATATTGGAAATTCGAAACGTTGGAGCGAGTTTCCGGCATGGTACGGCGGTCGTTGCAAATTGTTTCAACGTCGTCTACGTTAGCGCGCGCCTATGATCGAGTCGTTGATATCGACGACGGTGTGCATCTTCTTGCAATTGTGAAACTTTCCCCCGGTTCCACAGTTGCTGGAGCACGTACTCGGCTTAGCGCGCGGTTGCACTTACGTGCTAGGTGCGTGCTAAAGTATTTTCGAGTCTGCCGTAAACACACACCCGTAGACGTAGGAAACGCCAAGTTGTCCATAGACCATGTAAGAAGACCGGTCCCAACGCGGTTCTAAATACGGCTCCTTGCATTATTAATCCCCCAGAGGTGGTACCGTATACCGCGCTGTTATCGCGGTTACATCGTAATTCGCGACAACGTTGCACTCGGATACGCGAGCCAAGGTGCAGTATCGTCGTGCCATCTCTATCCCTGTCCGACGGGCGGAACTGTTCCGCACGCTTATCACTTCCATGATCGCGCGCCTATTAATCTTTCAAGTGAAAACAGGGCGGAAGCTGCGAACAACTTGCTTCTTTTTTCTTCCTTTTCTCCTTAATTTCTTCGGATACCTGTTACGTTTTATATCCTTCGATTCTTCGACATCGAACGTCTCGATCGAATCGTGACGAAATATAGAAAATACCTAGAACTTGCAGCGATAGGTCGGACCTCGGAACCATTGCGCTGCTCCTTATCCTCGTAACTCTGTTCCATCGGACGTTTAAGGCATACAGCTTTAACGAGCTGTATACGTTGCTTACTTTCTCTTGCACGTTGAGTGCTTCCAGCGCTTCCATTGAAAGCGTATATAACGTTGGAGCGTTCGTTAGCAAGATGATAAATATTTAATAAATAAGTTGGAAATCGATATCGCACAGGCTTTCGAAACGGCTTTACGCGATGGTCGTTTACGTCTACGATCGTTTACACGATCGACGTTCGAACAACAAACACCGCAGCAACCCTGAAATCCGATTAATCTGCAGTAGGCACAGTTTCGTTTTTCACGCAGATTGCGAGCAATCGCGCTTTCGAACGAGCGTGTGAATCTGGGTATACTACTGCGGTAGCTCTCGTTATTAATTCACTCGGTCGTGCACAATTAGGTGGGCATTGTAGCTAGATGTCTCTTCTTCGGCGACACGGCTCATTTTGCGTAGTATCGTCGATTTGTCTAACTCGCAGGCAACGTACAATCGCGAGTTTATGCCGGCGGCAAAGTTTCCTTCGTGCATGGAAAACTTGCCGCGCGAGAACTATCGTGTGGGGAATAAATTAAGCGAATTTCGGGTTGCAGCGGCGTTCGTGTAGTCGAGAATTATCTCGAGACGAAAACTTTCACGGATTAAAGCGTAATAATTTTGACTGAAAAAGCGACTTTTGTTCCGCTCGTCCCTTTTTCTTCTCCATCGGAAGCGGAGATAATTTGCGGAGTATCGAGATATTCTTATTCTTATAAAGAGCGAGGAATTCGCGAGCGCGGTTATTAATAACGCGATATTTATCAGTCGGCGTAAGTAGAGCTCGTAAATACAGACTGATAAGCCTTGGGGAAAGGAGCAGAAAGTTGTACGGTTGATCGACTTTTACGAGATTTCTTGGCGAAAGGAAATTGGGTCGGTCGTTAATTACACCTATTAGCGAGAAATAACATTACAAAAGGGTGGTCGTTAAGGGTGCCGCGAGCAAGTTTCTCAAGTTACGTATTCCTGGCGGCGAGTCTCGGTTTCTCGAAAGCGTAAAACTGTTAATTATTTATTTCTTGGGGGGAAAGGTGTCTGTTTTATGTAAACGGTACGTCTAAACCGGTAAATTATATCTCGCAGCGGAACCGAGTTATCACCGGAATTTTATTAGCGCGATACGTACTTTAATTTTTGCCGTCTGCCTTTGCCTGTGTCTTTCATCTCGGAGACGACACGCGACAACACGACGCGTTATGCCGCGTCAAAGGATCGGCTTTAAAGCTTATCGGGGAGGACAGCGCTGCTCCAACTTTTCCTAGCTTCGGTTTACAGGAAGCTGTAACGGAGTATCGAGAGACCAGCAGCGTTTTCTAAACTAGAAGACGCGACGCTCTGCCATCGGTAAGAAAAATGATCGCGAAGAACCGGTATATATTCTCCTAACCCCGAGTCTCCAGCGAATCTCTCCATCGGTATCGTGTGCGTTCACCGAGAAACTCGACAGCTTTTCCACTCGCTTTGCTGTCGCGAGAGAACGACCAGAAGAGAGGGATAGAGCGGTTTGGCGCGACTTTGTGGCTCGAATAACGATCTCGAAGCTGAACGCTGCTTATTAATTTGGTCGAAACGCCGAGAGGATGGCTCACGAATTCGCAACGATATTGCCGCGGTGCGGCGCGGCGCTGCGGAAGCGCGGACCAGACCGTTTTATCGCTTCAATTTCCATGGTGTAGGGGGATCAAGCCGTATAACGATACGGGCAGGCAAGAAAGAGTCGGCGGAAATTAGAAGCGCGTTCCGCTCTGCGCGCTCTCTCGGTCAGTCAGTCGGCCGGCAGAAGGGGGCGGCGGACGGAAAGTTACGCAGGTTCTCGGCAATTCGCATTCAGCTTTTTCAAGCATCATCGTGTGCCGGGCTTCGTACGTTGCCCCTTTTACCGGTGCACCGTGCGTCCATATATTTTATTAAGCGGCAAACAAACGAAAAGAAAAAACAAAAAAAAAAGAGAAAAAGAGTTCTTTCTAGGCTGAAAGTTCGTTGGGCGGTATATCTCCGTGTTCGCCGTGCTACCGGTCTTGCGCGCGCGAGAAATCGTCAAAACGTTCGGGACACTGCTGAATGTCCTCGAAGCCAAGATAAATATACCACGGGCGTTATTGTCGGGAAAGTTGCGAAACGCGAGGAGCGCGTAAATCGGACTAGACTAAAGTCAAAAGATCGTTGTTGCGAGCTGGAAGTAAGAGGGCAAGAAGTAAGACGAGATACCGAAGAGGAAAATGCATTAGAATCATTCGAGATTCTTGCAAACTAGTTGGCCGACTTGCGCGGCCTTCACGAATGCGTAATTCGTTAATGATTCCGTGTTTTGTCGTGCACTCTTCGCGTTACCGTCTCCACTTTCCAAGTGAAAACGGATCTTCCATTCGACGGATACAATAGCGATATTAGCGCCGGCAACAAATATTTATTTATTTATTTATTTACTTTTACGGGATAAATCCTTGGATCGAAAGAAAGATTAGCTTGGAAGACAGAAAATAGGACGGTAAGTACGTACGAGTTGTGGTTAGGTTGGGTTACACGTACGTAAGAGAAGAGAAAAAGAAAATACATATGTAGATGGAGTAACGAGACAAGAGAAGAAAGTACAAAAGGACAAAGAACAGGATATAGTAATGTAAGATGGTCGGAAAAGATGCTCGAGAGAATGTCTCGAGTCTTAAGGATAGCATGGGTTGACCGAAGATATCGTTAGTCGACTATGCTCATCGATATGCAGCTCGTACGTCTTGCGGACAGGTTTGCCAACTGCAAAGGAAACGGTCGATCCGGAGAAAATTCATCGAACAAAGTTCCGGTCGACCATACCGTGCTTGGAGACACGGTCGTCTCGGAATTTGACCAGAGATGGAAGACGAGAAGTCCCGTTTACTTTCATCCGAGAAGTTGGACTTCGCGTGGAACGATTCGAATACGCGTTTTGGGCAGGTGAAACAAAATCGTTGGAAGAAAACACGTTTAACGCGTAACGAAAGGAGATTCTTCGTTTTGCGATCGACGGCTCGCAAATTTGTCGAGGGCCGATCGCTCCTAGATAGCGGGATAACGGAAAGGTGGAAGGTAGGCCAGAGTCGAAGGCAGTTTGCCGGTTATTTTCTCGGTTGGACCGATCGGTCGCGAGAGCCCGCTCCTCGAACAAACGTCGACTGTAGAGAGAGGTGGGGAGGAGAGGGTTGTAAAGAGCAGCGACGGAGTCTCTTACTTTGCTTTTTTACTCTTCGAACGATCCTGGAATCGGCCTGCTCGGCCGGTGACGGACCACGAGGAATAATTATTATTCCGCGAGAGGGAGAAGGGAATAATGGGAGTCGTTTGTTCAAACGCGACGAGGGTATCTTTCTTCAAAGTGGTTTCGAAGATTGCACGGGCGGCAATGGAGAAAGAGAGAGAAGGAGGCGGCCGTAATAATCAAAAACATTCTTAAACGTCTTATCCCGGGACTAATCTCGAAATTTTTCTCTCCTGGATGTCGAGAAGGAAAAGAGATTTCTCCGGGCGGAAAGAAACGCCATCCGCTGGAACGACTGCCGATGTTGGTCGATCCGGATCTAGAAACGTCGGATCGAGGAGGATCACGAGAAACGGCGAGTCGCTGTGCTGTGCTTTGGAATCTCGATGGCGGGGCCGAAGGCGGAGGCCAGCGAGACCAGATACACGAGGTTCGTCGTCGTGTTTGCAGCGCACGCGAATGAAAAAACACGATGGGAAGAGAGCAAAAGGTCGTGAGAACTGCAATATACACGCGTCCATTCATCCGGATGAAAAGGTTCGTTATAGGGGCAATTACTGTGGTGGTGCGGTGCGCTGACCTCTATCAACGGCCGCACCCCCGTTCTACTACACCTTACCCCGACGCGCCTTACTGTTCTCTGCATTTTAGATTAGTTTAATGTCGGCCGAAGCGAGCGAAAGCAGCCGCCCGTTGCTCGATAAGAGGATTAACCGATAGGGTAATAAGGTGGAGGCCACGCGAACCTTCGTTCCTCCCGACTCTTCCTTCCTTCCTTCCCTCCTACGTTCTCCACCTCCTCCTCCTTCTCCTCCTCTTCGTGATCCAGTCTCCGCCTTTCCCTTGCTTCGAACGCGCTTCGTCAACCCATCGGTAAAGTAAAACCATCATCTTGCGAGACGACCGATGCGCTTTCTCCGTTTTCGTTTGCTTCGCGCTTGCTGCCCGCACGAATGGACAAACAGTTGTTCGTCGATTACAGGAGGACAGATTTTCTGGTTAGTAATTCGGATATACATAATATCGAGCTGTGTCGCTGGATTCGGAATATACTCGCTGGCCGATGAAACTAATTAATATGATAATCATCGAAGCAAAGAATTATTATCACGGTGACCTATTAAATATCGCCATATATTACGCATTGAATATTGCGTTATTACGCTGAGCCGTAAAATAATCCTATCGTGGGGGGTAAATGTTAATAAATTCAATCGGTTAAACGAACGATGCGCATCCGACTGTCGTAGATGGTTGGTTTCGAAAACATAAGAAGACGAAGACTAAAAATAAACGCGAACAAATGTGATCAACGAACGACGATATACGATTAAATTGGCTGGTTTTTAATGGTAGAACGGCGAGTTTCGCGACAAAGGATCGAACGATTCGGCTGGGATCGATAGTTTCGACGAGTTTCGCTTCGAGATACACGGTTACTCGTATTCGTTGACTAGTGGAAAATGAAACGAGAGAGAAGAGAAGAGAAGAGAAGAGAAAAGAGGAAGAGCAGTGCGTGTTTTTTTCAAAACGGAAGAATCGATATACCGTTTGGAACGGTTGAATCAGAGGGAAGAAAAGGACGCCGGCGACGGGGGAAAGGAGCGAACGCGTGACTGTGACAGCGCGCGTTGAAAATATACCTATCGACGTTGTCATCGATAATGCGTGGAATCGAATTTTCCAGGCGGACGAGTTGGTTCGGTGGCAGAAAAAGTAAAAAGTAGTTAAAGCTAACTAGACAGCCGTGAATCCATCATATTAGCCATGGGACTAATCGGTTGTACAACGGGCCGCGCGGTCGACAGAAACGCGCAATTTCGAATCAATCTCCGGGGATATCTGACAGGGGCCGGTCCTCGTTCGTTTTTCTCCGGCTGCAGTCAAATCGATAGCTCTATACGGCCAGAGCGAAACCGCGCCACGCCGGCCTCCGACAAACGCGAAACACCATTTCCGTGGAAAGCAACCGTGTAACCTACTTGCTTTCGAGTAACCGGAGCCCCGGGGTCACGCAGACGAAACGCCGGTCGTTACCACCGTTCGCGGAGAGACGCGGTCGCGAGGAAAACGCGTCAGCGAGAAGCGTAAATCCTCGCTACGATTCGGTGAATCGACGCCGCGAAGTAGTCGTTCCCCTGTTTCGATTAAGATAACAGAGGTGGTTAAATGAATATGATACAGTAGTAAGTTATATTTCACCGTTTATTCCAACAACTTATAACGAAGACAGTTACGCTGATGCGTATGTGCGAGATGAGTGAGTGACTGATCTGCGGGTATGTATACCCGGTGGAAGGATGTTGACCGTTCGAAGGATGCAAAAACAGTACTCTTGGGAGACGATGCTGTCTCGGAGGAGAGCTAAGGATGAGTGTGTCCAGCGCACGGGACCATCGGATTTGTTGGCGACGATTTTAGTCAGGAGAGTGAGGAAATAGGCTTCGTTCTTAATTGGTTAAACGAAGGGTCTTAACCGCCCTCGAGAGAAAGTGGTTAGTGGGAGGAAAGTTGCAGCGTACGTGAGAAAAACTAACTTTCCCTAGTTAAGCCGTGGTGGACAATAGTCTTTGGAAATTCTTCGGAAACAGATGTTTGTTTGGTTTGGAGGACCTTTTCTAGGAAATCTATGAGATTTATGGAAGGTACTTCAAACTATGGAGGTTACGCTGCGAGTATCCGAAGACATCTGGTTGCCATA
>NW_022883379.1:0-21953 GCF_011952255.1 Bombus vosnesenskii | reverse complement strand
CCTTTCGCAATATGACTTTCTCATAGAGCAGGTGGCGTATTACAAAATTCACGTCATAAATGTAATTTTCTTCAACTTCCATAGCAAAAGCTATAAGTGTCCACCCAGGAATACCCAACATTCTGAAACACTTAAATAATACAAATTTCATATTTGGGTATTACATATTTCTAACGATTGAACACTACCATGCTTACTATGCTTTCATTAGCATGCTTAAAATGACTATATATTGAAATTATTTGTATGGTATGCCCATTTCCTTATCACCCTTTATTTTTCTTTCTCCTTCTGCAGAAGAGTTGAGACTATTTGTATCCCCCCTATATTTGTCTATTATACATCCTACATACTTTCACAAATAACAAAAAATAGCAAGGTCAGATATAGCTTCAGTGTATACGGTCAGCACAATGAAATGTGAATTACATTCTGCAGATCTAAAATATTAAACGTGAAACGATGATCTTAATTTGGAATAGATTATAGATACACAATCTGTTCGTTTTTTCCTTTCTTAGCAATGATCTGTTCCATTGTCAAACAAGTATTTCCGTCAGTAGCCGGATGAAATGCAAATTTATATTGTATTATGCTTATCATTATACTGTAAGTACTTTGAATCACTGAAATTGCAGAACCATTTCTGTTATTGGAATGCAAAACATACAGCACGAACACGTTCTTTCCATTATCAAAACACCATACAAATGTCTTCATCCATTGTATTAAAGTGATAAGAGATAGACACAGCACCAAGCCTGCAGCTTATAATACAACAAGTTTCACCAGTTTCTCAATTTTCCCCAATTATATTCAATGTTTACAATAATTATTCTTCATATAAAATTGTTACCTTTATCCAATGCATACCACCTCTCTCCCCCTCATTAATAATATGACCTTTTTCAACTTAATGTCTCCCAAAAACGTATTTAGCAGAAAGTATACGACTATAACGATCCAATTAGAAACCAACAGAGTTACGTGTATTTTAAGCGGATCTTTAAACGTCGATTAAACGCGTTCTCTATCCAATCCTGGCTGAAACATAATTACTGCACCCCCAGTAACCCACCTCTAAGTCATTCCACCAACGTACCATGCAAACACGAATCCAACAAGTGTGTTCCAGGAATACAAACAACTGGTTCGTAGCTGTTTAGCTGTACGCGACGAGTATAATTATTTCGGGTACTCTCCAGTACAAAACAGACACCCAAACGACATTATTTCAACACAAAATATTTAAAACAATAGTTATAAAAGCATGATACTTAATACCGCGCTTGACATCAGGTATAATAAAAATAAATTTCTTCAAAAAAATTTCAAGTTAAATCTTAAGCTTTTGTAATTATGTCAAACTTGTTCAATTGACAATGAGCAATTTCCATCGTGTTTTGACAACTGACTCATCGTTGATGTATTTCCTCGGAATTGAAAAAGGAATGTGCATAATTTTGTCCTCCGTCAGCACTCAAAATATTATCTGCATGCTATACTCAGGGATTCAATTTTATATTACGTTGCCTCATGTTCCATCACTGCTTTCCTACTATCAGTCACTTGAACGGTAATATAAACCAGTCTTCTATTTCCTATACTATTCTGCATACCATTTATCAGGAACAATACATTTTATTTGTTAATCTAATTAGATGCGAAGTTCCTCATTTGTCCAATATCAATCAATGAATAAGGAATTGAAATTCAGAAAATAATAAAATCGGAAAATAAGGATAGAAATCTTTTCCTGATTACTTACAATTTATTATTAAATTGAATATACAAATATAAATTGGACAGGAAACGATATTATTTAACGGAAACTAAATGCACATCAGTATCTATATCAAATAACTTTACAGTTATTTTACCACTCGTCACAACGAATCTAACACACACACACACTCTCTCTCTAACAACTCTATCAATTCTCACGACTCTACTCTTCGACGAGACTCGATACCTCTAACGACTCTAATTTCGACGACTCAATTAGCTCTGATTCTCGCAACACGCACACTTTTCGATTCGCCTTGCGTAGCGAAACCGTCCTTCTTCTAACGTTGTCTATTGTTTCCCTCATACCTATGTAAGAGCTGCCAACTACGTGCCTTTAGTCACGTAGGCACTCTTAAATGTAAACGAAGCACAGAAACACGACGTACACGGTTTTTCCATTTTCAACTGATTTCTAATTCGAATTACTTTACGATATTACAATAAGTATCTAGTAATACGACTTCCGAACCGACGTAATTATTGCAATGATTGTTAAATTTCAAAACAATTTCCTATCCATGTTAAACATATTACGTATATGTGCATGTCTAGTATTTCGATTAGTTGCTCTACTTGCGGTAGTTCGCCATTCTGGATCATCTAGACTCAACAAAGATGCATTCAATTTACTCCATACCTTAAAAGTCTGTAGCGGCAATAAGAGTTAGAATTTGCTTCCAAAACCAAGTTGTTGTTTTGCTTCGGAATATTTAGGAGGTATTGGTAAGGAATTGCGAACTCCGGCAAAATACCGGCGCCGCTACATGTAACCGTAAAACAAGACGAATTTGTATCTTTTGACCTTCTTCTGACGATTATGCACAAAGGAACGTGAGCGGCAAACGATTCAGTATAAACTGTGACTAAAACGTCTGTATAAATATCGTTTCGCGACAAGATCTGTTTAAATACACTAACGAGTACATTTTGGTAGTCTCTTATTGCCCGATCCCCTACAGCTCTTATTAAGGAAGATAGAGGCCTGTACAGTATTCAGCTTGGTAAACTTTGAACAGAGTATTGATAAGCCAGGAGTAACTAACATACAACCTTTTTCTTTTTTTTTTTACGTGGAGAAATCCTCATGGACACTCCGCTGTTGCAGTAATTGCGTAACAGCAGAGTAGTGTCGGACTCTTACCGACTAAAACTCCACGATGACCGCCCGACGCGTATGACAGAGGTGCTCCAGGATTCTCTAATGAATTAACTTCAGTTGCACCCCCTTCACTCGTTCTCTAGTTCTAGCCAGTCCCAATATTTCCTGACTATTGAATTGGCGTTAGGAGGGGCCATTACCCCTAGCGCTGTCTCTCCTTATTGATATTCACCGGAGGCTTGTCTTGTGTGCTTCGACAACTCGCATACAACCTGGTGGTTCAAGCTATGAAAAAACTTCCCCGGACATGAGAAAACGAAAGGTATTAGAGCCTCCACCAAATAAGATTTGCTACAATTTGCTGTAGTACGTCACAATAAGTCATGAGTTTCGCGCGTCAGACGATTTTCGAATTAGTTGATGCTTGGATGTTCAAGATACGGAAGCGTGGAGAGATGATACGTTTATGTACAACTTGATCATGGTGCAACCCATTCGTCAGCCAGAAAACTTCATGCACGATTTTCTAAAAGAAACACATTTCCCTTCCTGCCGTACCACCCTCGTCGCTCTTATCTCATACACAGACAGGTTAAATAATGTTGCCGATGACCGCCAACAGCCTGGGTTCGCGACGGGTCTCTTGCCTGCGACAGAATGAGCTATGTGTAGTAAGGTGGGCAGAAAAGCACTTTTGCCATTAATATGAACTAGAAGATTGCAGAAAAATTGTAAACATTTCCCAAATTTTATTAATTTCATTTCATTTCTTAAAGTCTACAAAACTGTTAATCAACATTAAGCAAATATACAAAATCTTGACGTACAGAATAATGGGGCGAATATTAGAAACGATACTACTAAATCTACAAGCTAAAATGTACTATACAAATTTTCTTTAAACTATAAGACATGCAAAGTATATATTTCTGAAAATAAAAATTATCGGATCAAACACTCTTCGAACATACTTCGAACGCTCATTATTACGTATATTACCAAACCAATGCATACAATATAATATATAAACTAAGCCAACGAAAGGCGCAGAGACTGGAGAACATGGGGTCCCCGAGCGTGCAGTACGCTTCAGCTTCGTTGCGAACACCAACTCCCTCCGCTTGTCCCAATGCCATCTCGAACGGTGAGACTGCAAACAGAAAATGTCCATATATACATCAAGATAGTAATGCAATTTCTATTCTTGCAGCACCGACGTAATACACGGTGCTCCGTAATCGCTCGAGATTCCATATAGTTGTTGAAATTCTACGCATTAGGTAGATAAAACGTTGGCGAGAAATCCTCTTGTACAGTTAGTCTTCCAAACTCCGATCGCTTGCATTTTTCTCCTGCCACTTCAGCGTTGTAATCGCTACTTTATTTCGCCAATCCAGGGCAACGACATCGTCTAAACTGCTCCAATTCAGACACGATGGCGGTTCCTGGGATTCTGTTGAGACGTGATCCTGAATTTTCCGTGTCCCTCACCATAGTAGAGAGCTCATAATCATAGGTAGAATATACCTTCTTCTTCAAGCATTGTTTTTTATATTTCTGCCATTTTGAAGTTGGGCTGGCACCGCCGGATGCGTAACTATTTTAGCTTTGGAAAGAGCGCACGTCAGCATTGCTTCAATCCGTAAATCGCGTCTGCGCTTTCGGCGACACTTTGATCTTTTGCGGCGAACTTCGTCAATCCAAGTTAGTAACCGTTCAGTTTCTGGTTTGTCGGCGTTAGTTTTCGAAAGTCCCTTCTTTGTCCTCGCCATGCTTTCTCAATTATTTCACCTAATTATTGAGTAAGTAAAAAGTATACCAACCTGTATCCGGCTCCTGTTTGTTGTAGAACAATACAGAAGAGATTCACACAACTGCACACAAAGGATTTGAAACCACTGAGCAAAACACCCTCCTCACAGCACAGTCGTAAGATGACTAAGGGAAGTCTACGCTGCGCGTCTGAAGTCCGCTGTCTATACCCCCTCCTCTGTCTTTATGACGTAGTCTTACGCGCGAAAATGGAAACTAGTTCCGTGTAAAATCTTACGTTGGCCTTACATTCTCAGAAATTTTGAAAAATTCTTTAATCCACTTAATTTTTAAATATATGTGCGACAATTTTGATGCTAAATTTTTATATATTTTGTACATTATATTAAAATTTCATTTACAGGAAAATAATCAATAGCGTATGAAGGTGTACTGCACGTATTATTTGCACGTACATTAACGTTGATGCAAGAATAATTATTCCAATGATTTTAAGTTACACACATAATAGATAAAGTAGGCCGTAGACTATGAATTCAGAAGTGAAATAAGCAGAGAAGGTAACTAAATAAATGTATATGTATATAATACAACTTGTAAAAAAAATAATATACTAAATTAATAGTTCAAATCAAATATATCAACAAGATCTGCTGACTTCTAATTATTTTTTTGAAGCACTAGTATCAAATAAAATTGCGTCATATAAAAATGTCATCCCGAAACACGGTTTAACGTGATACAATTGTATTACTTTAATTTAAGCAGACAATATCTAATCATATTTAACAATTTTGAAAAACATACCTCTACTAAACTATCATTATCTTTTCCTATACCATCGGCAAGGCCCTGAACAGCAAGCAGTTCAGCGGTTGTTAAATAACCAGCCAATTGTTCTCGAACTACATTTACTTCTCCCTGATACATAAAATCAACCAATGCAGCCAAATCATCGAATTTTACATTATTATTATATATTACAACAGGATGCTGACATGGATTATCGTAAAATAGAATAAGTATCATTTACAAAATATATTGTTAACAGTAAGAAATTATTAAATTTTAATTTCACTTTACCTTAAATAAATCTCTAAAATATGTACTACATGCAGATAATAGCAGTTTGTCTGCTTATCTTTTCCTTCGCAGCTTAAATTACATCAACGAGATCTTCTTCGGTTCTCAGCGTATCAAAAGCACAAGTAATATGTTTTAAGTAATTATTCCACCTAAGAGAAAACTGTTGAATCCGTAAACAATTATATTAAATTTGCAATTTTCAATCTGAAAACATTTGACTTCAATGAGTATATTTTGATTTTTACCGCCGGAAAACTGATGGAACAAAAATTTGTTACAACTATCATGTACTTATGTAATTAAAACAAGACAAAGCTTTTTATAAATATAAAATTGTCATAAAATTTTGACGCAACGCATTTGAACATTTTATGACTCATTGTATTAACACCACATTATTTTTTTGTGAGTGTAATAAAAGCAATAATATTTAAAAAATACATACTTGTTTAGATGCCTTTCGCAATATGACTTTTCTATAGAGCAGGTGGCTATTACAAAATTCACGTCATAAATGTAATTTCTTCAACTTCCAAAGCAAAAGCTATAAGTGTCCACCCAGGAATACCCAACATTTTGAAACACTTAAATAATACAAATTTCATATTTGGGTATTACATATTTTAACGATTGAACACTACCATGCTTACCATGCTTTCATTACATGCTTAAAATGACTATATATTGAAATTATTTTGTATGGTATGCCCATTTCCTTATCACCCTTTTTTTTCTTTCTCCTTCTGCAGAAGAGTTGAGACTATTTGTATCCTCCCTATATTTGTCTATTATACATCCTACATACTTTCACAAATAACAAAAATAGCAAGGTCAGATATAGCTTCAGTGTATACGGTCATCACAATGAAATGTGAATTACCTTCTGCAGATCTAAAATATTAAACGTGAAACGATGATCTTAATTTGGAATAGATTATAGATATCTGTTCGTTTTTTTTCTTAGCAATGATCTGTTCCATTGTCAAACAAGTATTTCCGTCAGTAGCCGGATGAAATGCAAATTTATATTGTATTATGCTTATCATTATACTGCAAGTACTTTGAATCACTGAAATTGCAGAACCATTTCCTGTTATTGAATGCAAAACATACAGCACGAACACGTTTTCCATTATCAAAACACCATACAAATGTCTCATCCATTGTATTAAAGTGATAAGAGATAGACACAGCACCAAGCCTGTAGCTTATAATACAACAAGTTGCAACTAGTTTCTCAATTTTCCCCAATTATATTCAATGTTTACAATAATTATTCTTCATATAAAATTGTTACCTTTATCCAATGCATACCACCTCTCTCCCCTCTTAAAAATATGACCTTTTTCAACTTAATGTCTCCCAAAACGTATTTAGCAGAAAGGATTCGACATCTATAACGATCCAATTAGGAAAACCTTTTCTAGAGACCATTAGAAACGCGTTCTCTATCCAATCCTGGCTGAAACATAATTACTCGCACCCCAGTAACCCACCTCTAAGTCATTCCAATCAACGTACCATGCAAACACGAATCCAACGCGTTCCAGGAATACAAACAACTGCCTGTAGCTGTTTAGCTGTACGCGACGAGTATAATTATTTCGGGTACTCCTCCAGTACAAAACAGACACCCAAACGACATTATTTCAACACAAAATATTTAAAACAATAGTTATAAAAGCATGATACTTAATACCGCGCTTGACATCAGGTATAATAAAATAAATTTCTTCAAAAATTTCAAGTTAAATCTTAAGCTTTTTGTAATTATATCAAACTTGTTCAATTGACAATGAGTAATTTCCATCGTGTTTTGACAACTGACTCATCGTTGATGTATTTCCTCGGAATTGAAAAAGAATGTGCATAATTTTGTCCTCCGTCAACACTCAAAATATTATCTGCATGCTATACTAGGATTCAATTTTATATTACGTTGCCTCATGTTCCATCACTGCTTTCCCTACTATCAGTCGGAACGGTAATATAAACCAGTCTTCTATTTCCTATACTATTCTGCATACCATTTATCAGGAACAATACATTTTATTTGTTAATCTAATTAGATGCGAAGTTCCTCATTTGTCCTATATCAATCAATGAATAAGTGAATTGAAATCTGTGCAGAAAATAATGTAAATCGGAAAATAAGGATAGAAATCTTTTGATTACTTACAATTATATTAATATTAAATTGAATATACAAATATAAATTGACAGAAACGATATTTATTTAACGGAAACTAAATGCAATACTATCTATATCAAATAACTTTACAGTTATTTTACCACTCTCGTCACAAACGAATCTAACACACACACACACTCTCTCTCTAACAACTCTATCAATTCTCACGACTCTACTCTTCGACGACTCGATACCTCTAACGACCTCTACTCTTCGACGACTCAATTAGCTCTGATTCTCGCAACACGCACACTTTTCGATTCGCCTTGCGTAGCGAAACCGTCCTTCTTCTAACGTTGTCTATTGTTTCCCCATACCTATGTAAGAACTACCAACTACGTGCCTTTAGTCACGTAGGCACTCTTAAATGTAAACGAAGCACGCAGAAACACGACGTACACGGTTTTTCTATTTTCAACTGATTTCTAATTCGAATTACTTTACGATATTACAATAGGTATCTAGTAATACGACTTCCGAACCGACGTAATTATTGCAATGATTGTTAAATTTCAAAACAATTTCCTATCCATGTTAAACATATTACGTATATGTGCATGTCTAGTATTTCGATTAGTTGCTCTACTTGCGGTAGTTCGCCATTCCGGATCATCTAGACTCAACAAAGATGCATTCAATTTACTCCATACCTTAAAAAGCTCTGTAGCGGCACAAGAGTTAGAATTTGCTTCAAACCAAGTTGTTGTTTTGCTTCGGAATATTTAGAGGTATTGTAAGGAATTATAAACTCCGGCAAAATAATGGCGCCGCTACATGTAACCGTAAAACAAGACGAATTTGTATCTTTTGACCTTCTTCTGACGATTATGAATAAACGAACGTGAGCGCAAACGACTAGTATAAACTGTGACTAAACGTCTGTATAAATATCAGTTTCATGTGACAAGATCTGTTTTGGAAATACACTAACGAGTACACATTTTGGTAGTCTCATTATTCGATCCCCTACAGCTCATATTAAGGAAGATAGAGGCCTGTGACAGTATTCAGCTTGGTAAACTTTGAACAGAGCATATTGATAAGCCAGAGTAACTAACATACAACCTTTTTTTTCTTTTTTCTTTTTTTTACGTGGAGAAATCCTCATGGACACTCCGCTGTTGCAGTAATTGCGTAACAGCAGAGTAGTGTCGGACTCTTACCGACTAAAACTCCACGATGACTGCCCGACGCGTATGACAGAGGTGCTCCAGGATTCTCTAATGAATTAACTTCAGTTGCACCCCCTTCACTCGTTCTCTAGTTCTAGCCAGTCCTAATATTTCCTGACTATTGAATTGGCGTTAGGAGGGGCCATTACCCCTAGCGCTGTCTCTCCTTATTGATATTCACCGGAGGTTTGTCTTGTGTGCTTCGACAACTCGCATACAACCTGGTGGTACAAGCTATGAAAAAACTTCCCCGGACATGAGAAAACACATTTGCCCAGATAACGTACGAAAGGTATTAGAGCCCACCAAATAAGATTTGCTACAATTTGCTGTAGTACGTCACAATAAGCCTATGAGCTTCGCGCGTCAGACGATTTTCGAATTAGTTGATGCTTGGATGTTCAAGATACGGAAGCGCGGAGAGATGATACGTTTATGTACAACTTGATCATGGTGCAACCCATTCGTCAGCCAGAAAACTTCACGCACGATTTTCTAAAAAGAAACACATTTCCCCCCTTCCTTATGCCGTACCAATCCTCTCTCGTCGCTCCTTATCTCATACACAGACAGGCCAAATAATGTTGCCGATGACCGCCAACAGCCTGGGTTCATGTACGGGTCTCTTGCCTGCGACAGAAAATTGTTATGTGTAGTATGCGGGGCAGAAAAGCACTTTTGCCATTAATATGAACTAGAAGATTGCAGAAAAATTGTAAACATTTTCCAAATTTTATTAATTTCATTTCATTTCTTAAAGTCTACAAACTGTTAATCAACATTAAGCAAATATACAAAAATCTTGACGTACTGGTAACAATGGGAGCGAATATTAGAACATACTACTAAATCTACAAAGCTAAAATGTACTATACAAATTTTTAAACTATAAGACATGCAAAGTATATATATTTCTGAAAATAAAAATATCGATCAAACACTCTTCGAACATACTTCGAACGCTCATTATTACGTATATTACCAAACCAATGCATACAATATAATATATAAACTAAGCCAACGAGCGGCGCAGAGAGACTGGAGAACATGGGTCCCCGAGCGTGCAGTACGCTTCAGCATCGTTGCGAACACCAACTCTCCGCTTGTCCCAATGCCATCTCGAACGGTGAGACTGCAAACAGAAAATATCCATATATACATCAAGATAGTAATGCAATTTCTATTCTTGCAGCACCGACGTAATACACGGTGCTCCGTAATCGCTCGAGATTCCATATAGTTGTTGAAATCTCTACGCATTAGGTAGATAAACGTTGCGAGAAATCCTCTTGTCACAGTTAGGTCTTCCAAACCTGATCGCTTGCATTTTTCCCGCTACTTCAGCGTTGTAACGTTACTTTTATTTCTGCCAACTTAGGCACGACATCGTCTAAACTGCCCACCAGGACACGATGGCTCTCCTGGATTCTGCTGAGACGATCCTGAATTTTCCGTGTCCCTCACCCATTGTAGAGCTTCCATAATTTGTGTATAATATAATCTTCTTCTTCAAGCATTGTTTTTTATATTTCATTTTGAAGCTGCTGATAATCGCCGGATGCGTAAATCATTTTAGCTTTGGAAAGAGCGCATCGTCAGCATTGCTTCAATCCGTAAATCGCGTCTGCGCTTTCGGCGACACTTTGATCGATCTTTTGCGGCGAACTTCGTCAATCCAAGTTAGTAACCGTTCAGTTTCTGGCTTGTCATAGTTTCGAAAGTCCCTTCTTTGTTCCTCGCCATGCTTTCTCAATTATTTCACCTAATTATTGAGTAAGTAAAAGTATACCAACTCATATCCGGCTCCTGTTTGTTGTAGAACAATACAGAAGAGATTCAATAATAACTGCACAATAATTGCTGATTTGAAACCACCGAGCAAAACACCCTCCTCACAGCACAGTCGTAAGATGACTAAGGGAAGTCTACGCTGCGCGTCTGAAGTCCGCTGTCTATACCCCCTCCTCTGTCTTTATGACGTAGTCTTACGCGCGAAAATGGAAACTAGTTCCGTGTAAAATCTTACGTTGGCTTTACATTCTCAGAAATTTTGAAAAATTCTTTAATCCAATTAATTTTTAAATATATGTGCGACAATTTTAATGCTAAATTTTATATATTTTGTACATTATATTAAAATTCTTCATTTACAGGAAATAATCAATAGCGTATGAAGGTGTACTGCACGCATTATTTGGCACGTACATTAACGTTGATGCAAGAATAATTATTCCAATGATTTTAAGTTACACACATAATAGATAAAGTAGGCTGTAGACTATGAAATTCGTATAAAATAAGCAGAGAATAGTAACTAAATAAATGTATATGTATGTGGAACATAAATCTTGTAAAAATAATATACTAAATTACCGTTCAAATCAAATATATCAACAAGATCTGTTGACTTCTAATTATTTTTGAAGCACTAGTATCAAATAAAATTGCGTCATATAAAAATGTCATCCTGAAACACAGTTTAACGTGATACAATTGTATTACTTTAATTTAAGCAGAAAATATCTAATCATATTTAACAATTTTGAAAACATACCTCTACTGAACTATCATTATCTTTTCCTATACCATCGGTAAGGCCCTGAACATCAAGCAGTTCAGCGGTTGTTAAATAACAGCTAATTGTTCTCGAACTACATTTACTCCCTGATACATAAAATCAACCAATGCAGCCAAATCATCGAATTTTACATTATTATTATATATTACAACAGGATGCTGACATGGATTATCGTAAAATAGAATAAGTATCATTTACAAAATATATGTTAACAGTAAGAAATTATTAAATTCTTAATTTCACTTTACCTTAAATAAATCTCTAAAATATGTACTACATGCAGATAATAGCAGTTTGTCTGCTCTTATTCCTTTTCCTTCTGCAGCTTAAATTTACATCAACGAGATCTTCTTCGGTTCTCAGCGTATCAAAAGCACAAGTAATATGTTTTAAGTAATTATTCCACCTAAGAGAAAACTGTTGAATCCGTAAAACAATTATATTAAATTTGCAATTTTCAATCTGAAAACATTTGACTTCAATGAGTATATTTTGATTTTTACCTGCCGGAAAACTGATGGAACAAAAATTTGTTACAACTATCATGTACTTATGTAATTAAAACAAGACAAAACTTTTATAAATATAAAAATTGTCATAAAAATTTTGACGCAACGCATTTGAACATTTTATGACTCATTGTATTAACACCACATTATTTCTTTTTTTGTGAGTGTAATAAAAGCAATAATATTTAAAAAATACATACTTGTTTAGATGCCTTTCGCAATATGACTTTCTCATAGAGCAGGTGGCTTATTACAAAATTCACGTCATAAATGTAATTTTCTTCAACTTCCAAAGCAAAGTTATAAGTGTCCAAATTCTAGGAATACCCAACATTTTGAAACACTTAAATAATGCCTCTATATTTGCATATTTCTAACGATTGAACACTACTCATGCTTTCTACTACATGCTTTCATTAGCATGCTTAAAATGACTATATATTGAAATTATTTGTATGGTATGCCCATTCCCTTATCACCCTTTATTTTTCTTTCTCCTTCTGCAGAAGAGTTGAGACTATTTGTATCCTCCCTATATTTGTCTATTATACATCCTACATACTTTCACAAATAACAAAAAATAGCAAGGTCAGATATAGTTTCAGTGTATACGGTCATCACAATGAAATGTGAATTACCTTCTGCAGATCTAAAATATTAAACGTGAAACGATGATCTTAATTTGGAATAGATTATAGATACACAATCTGTTCGTTTTTTCCTTTCTTAGCAATGATCTGTTCCATTGTCAAACAAGTATTTCCGTCAGTAGCCGGATGAACTGCAAATTTATATTGTATTATGCTTATCATTATACTGCAAGTACTTTGAATCACTGAAATTGCAGAACCATTTCCTGTTATTGAATGCAAAACATACAGCACGAACACGTTTTCCATTATCAAAAAACACCATACAAATGTCTCACCCATTGTATTAAAGTGATAAGAGATAGACACAGCACCAAGCCTGCAGCTTATAATACAACAGCTGCACCAGTTTCTCAATTTTCCCAATTATATTCAATGTTTACAATAATTATTCTTCATATAAAATTGTTACCTTTATCCAATGCATACCACCTCTCTCCTCCTCTTTAAAAATATGACCTTTATGAACTTAATGTCTCCCAAAAACGTATTTAGCAGAAAGGATTCGACATCTATAACGATCCAATTAGAAACCTTTTCTAGAGACCATTAGAAACGCGTTCTCTATCCAATCCTGGCTGAAACATAATTACTCGCACCCCCAGTAACCCACCTCTAAGTCATTCCAATCAACGTACCATACAAACACGAATCCAACGCGTTCCAGGAATACAAACAACTGCCTGTAGCTGTTTAGCTGTACGCGACGAGTATAATTATTTCGGGTACTCCTCCAGTACAAAACAGACACCCAAACGACGTTATTTCAACACAAAAATATTTAAAACAATAGTTATAAAAGCATGATACTTAATACCGCGCTTGACATCAGGTATAATAAAAATAAATTTCTTCAAAAATATTTCAAGTTAAATCTTCAGCTTTTGTAATTATATCAAACTTGTTCAATTGACAATGAGTAATTTCCATCGTGTTTTGACAACTGACTCATCGTTGATGTATTTCCTCGGAATTGAAAAAGAATGTGCATAATTTTGTCCTCCGTCAACACTCAAAATATTATCTGCATGCTATACTAGGATTCAATTTTATATTACGTTGCCTCATGTTCCATCACTGCTTTCCCTACTATCAGTCGGAACGGTAATATAAACCAGTCTTCTATTTCCTATACTATTCTGCATACCATTTATCAGGAACAATACATTTTATTTGTTAATCTAATTAGATGCGAAGTTCCTCATTTGTCCTATATCAATCAATGAATAAGTGAATTGAAATCTGTGCAGAAAATAATGTAAATCGGAAAATAAGGATAGAAATCTTTTGATTACTTACAATTATATTAATATTAAATTGAATATACAAATATAAATTGACAGAAACGATATTTATTTAACGGAAACTAAATGCAATACTATCTATATCAAATAACTTTACAGTTATTTTACCACTCTCGTCACAAACGAATCTAACACACACACACACTCTCTCTCTAACAACTCTATCAATTCTCACGACTCTACTCTTCGACGACTCGATACCTCTAACGACCTCTACTCTTCGACGACTCAATTAGCTCTGATTCTCGCAACACGCACACTTTTCGATTCGCCTTGCGTAGCGAAACCGTCCTTCTTCTAACGTTGTCTATTGTTTCCCCATACCTATGTAAGAACTACCAACTACGTGCCTTTAGTCACGTAGGCACTCTTAAATGTAAACGAAGCACGCAGAAACACGACGTACACGGTTTTTCTATTTTCAACTGATTTCTAATTCGAATTACTTTACGATATTACAATAAGTATCTAGTAATACGACTTCCGAACCGACGTAATTATTGCAATGATTGTTAAATTTCAAAACAATTTCCTATCCATGTTAAACATATTACGTATATGTGCATGTCTAGCATTTCGATTAGTTGCTCTACTTGCGGTAGTTCGCCATTCTGGATCATCTAGACTCAACAAAGATGCATTCAATTTACTCCATACCTTAAAAAGCTCTGTAGCGGCACAAGAGTTAGAATTTGCTTCAAACCAAGTTGTTGTTTTGTTTCGGAATATTTAGAGGTATTGTAAGGAATTATGAACTCCGGCAAAATAATGGCGCCGCTACATGTAACCGTAAAACAAGACGAATTTGTATCTTTTGGCCTTCTTCTGACGATTATGAATAAACGAACGTGAGCGCAAACGATTCAGTATAAACTGTGACTAAACGTCTGTATAAATATCGTTTCGCGACAAGATCGGTTTTAAATACACTAACGAGTACACATTTTGGTAGTCTCATTATTCGATCCCCTACAGCTCTTATTAAGGAAGATAGAGGCCTGTGACAGTATTCAGCTTGGTAAACTTTGAACAGAGCATATTGATAAGCCAGAGTAACAAACATACAACCTTTTTTTTCTTTTTTTTTTTTTTTTTTTTTACGTGGAGAAATCCTCATGGACACTCCGCTGTTGCAGTAATTGCGTAACAGCAGAGTAGTGTCGGACTCTTACCGACTAAAACTCCACGATGACCGCCCGACGCGTATGACAGAGGTGTTCCAGGATTCTCTAATGAATTAACTTCAGTTGCACCCCCTTCACTCGTTCTCTAGTTCTAGCCAGTCCTAATATTTCCTGACTATTGAATTGGCGTTAGGAGGGGCCATTACCCCTAGCGCTGTCTCTCCTTATTGATATTCACTGGAGGCTATCTTGGTGTGCTTCGACAACTCGCATACAACCTGGTGGTACAAGCTAAGGAAAAAATCCCCGGACATGAGAAACACATTTGCCCAGATAACGTAATAAGGTATTAGAGCCCACCAAATAAGATTTGCTACAATTTGCTGTAGTACGTCACAATAAGCCTATGAGTTTCGCGCGTCAGACGATTTTCGAATTAGTTGATGCTTGGATGTTCAAGATACGGAAGTGAGAGATGATACGTTTATGTACAACTTGATCATGGTGCAACCCATTCGTCAGCCAGAAAACTTCATGCACGATTTTCTAAAAAGAAACACATTTCCCCCCTTCCTTATGCTGTACCAATCCTCTCTCGTCGCTCCTTATCTCATACACAGACAGGCCAAATAATGTTGCCGATGACCGCCAACAGCCTGGGTTCATGTACGGGTCTCTTGCCTGCGACAGAAATTTGTTATGGGTAGTATGCGGGGCAGAAAAGCACTTTTGCCATTAATATGAACTAGAAGATTGCAGAAAAATTGTAAACATTTTCCAAATTTTATTAATTTCATTTCATTTCTTAAAGTCTACAAACTGTTAATCAACATTAAGCAAATATACAAAATCTTGACGTACAGAATAATGGAGCGAATATTAGAAACGATACTACTAAATCTGCTACAAAATGTACTATGCCAAATTCTTTAAACTATAAGACATGCAAAGTATATATTTCTGAAAAATAAAAATATCGGATCAAACACTTTTCGAACATACTTCGAACGCTCATTATTACGTATATTACCAACCAATGCATACAATATAATATATAAACTAAGCCAACGAAAGGCGCAGAGACTGGTGAACATAGTCCCGGATGCAGTACGCTTCAGCAATGCTGCGAACACCAACTCCCTCCGCTTGTCCCAATGCCATCTCGAACGGTGAGACTGCAAACAGAAAATATCCATATATACATCAAGATAGTAATGCATTTTCTATTCTTGCAGCACCGACGTAATACACGGTGCTCCGTAATCGCTCGAGATTCCATATAGTTGTTGAAATCTCTACGCATTAGGTAGATAAAACGTTGCGAGAAATCCTCTTGTCACAGTTAGGTCTTCCAAACCTGATCGCTTGCATTTTCCCGCTACTTCAGCGTTGTAACGTTACTTTTATTTCTGCCAACTTAGGCACGACATCGTCTAAACTGCCCAATTCAGGACACGATGGTTCTCCCGGGGATTCTTGCTGAGACGATCCCGAATTTTCCGTGTCCTCACCATTGTAGAGCTCATAATTTCGTATAATATAATCTTCTTCTTCAAGCATTGTTTTATATTTCTGCCATTTTGAAGCTGCTGATAATCGCCGGATGCGTAACCATTTAGCTTTGAAAGAGCGCACGTCAGCATTGCTTCAATCCGTAAATCGCGTCTGCGCTTTCGCCACTTCTTGATCTTTGCGGCGAACTTCGTCAATCCGCTAGTAACCGTTCAGTTTCTGGCTTGTCGGCGTTAGTTTTCGAAAGTCCCTTCTTTGTCCCGCCATGCTTTCTACCGACACCCAATTGAGTAAGTAAAAAGTATACCAACCTGTATCCGCTCCTGTTTGTTGTAGAACAATACAGAAGAGATTCACACAACTGCACACAAAGGATTTGAAACCACCGAGCAAACCACCCTCCTCACAGCACAGTCGTAAGATGACTAAGGGAAGTCTACGCTGCGCGTCTGAAGTCCGCTGTCTATACCCCTCCTCTGTCTTTATGACGTAGTCTTACGCGCGAAAATGGAAACTAGTTCCGTGTAAAATCTTACGTTGGCCTTACATTCTCAGAAATTTTGAAAAATTCTTTAATCCAATTAATTTTTAAATATATGTGCGACAATATTAATGCTAAATTTTATATATTTTGTACATTATATTAAAATTCTTCATTTACAGGAAATAATCAATAGCGGCGAAGGTGTACTTCGCACGTATTATTTGGCACGCAAGACAACGTTGATGCAAGAATAATGGCCTCAAATATCAAGTTACACACATATTGTAGATAAAGTAGGCTGTAGACTATGAAATCGTGCCAGAAATGCTGGTGAGAATAGCAACTTAAATAAATGTATGTATATGGAATATAAATCTTGTAAAAATAATATATTAAATTACATTCAAATCAAATATATGAACAGATCTATTGACTTTTAATTATTTTTTTGAAGCACTAGTATCAAATAAAATTGCGTCATTACGAATACAAAAACAATGACGTTGATATAAAAATGTCATCCTGAAACACAGTTTAACGTGATACAAGTGTATTATTTTAATTTAAGCAGAAAATATCTAATCATATTTAACAATTTTGAAAAACATACCTCTACTGAACTATCATTATCTTTTCCTATACCATCGGCAAGGCCCTGAACATCAAGCAGTTCAGCGGTTGTTAAATAACTAGCCAATTGTTCTCGAACTACATTTACTTCTCCCTGATACATAAAATCAACCAATGCAGCCAAATCATCGAATTTTACATTATTATATATTACAACAGGATGCTGACATGGATTATCGTAAAATAGAATAAGTATCATTTACAAAATATATGTTAACAGTAAGAAATTATTAAATTCTTAATTTCACTTTACCTTAAATAAATCTCTAAAATATGTACTACATGCAGATAATAGCAGTTTGTCTGCTCTTATTCCTTTTTCCTTCGCAGCTTAAATTTACATCAACGAGATCTTCTTCGGTTCTCAGCGTATCAAAAGCACAAGTAATATGTTTTAAGTAATTATTCCACCTAAGAGAAAACTGTTGAATCCGTAAAACAATTATATTAAATTTGCAATTTTCAATCTGAAAACATTTGACTTCAATGAGTATATTTTGATTTTTACCTGCCGGAAAACTGATGGAACAAAAATTTGTTACAACTATCATGTACTTATGTAATTAAAACAAGACAAAACTTTTATAAATATAAAAATTAAGAAGTCATAAAATTTTGACGCAACGCATTTGAACATTTTACGACTCATTGTATTAACACCATTAATTATTTTTTTGTGAGTGTAATAAAAAGCAATAATATTTAAAAAATACATGCATTTGAGCTTAGATGCCTTTCGCAATATGACTTTCTATAGAGCAGGTGGCTATTACAAAAATTCACGTCATAAATGTAATTTTCAACTTCCAAAGCAAAGCTATAAGTGTTCACCCAGGAATACTCCAACATTTTGAAACACCCTTAAATAATACAAATTTCATATTTGCATACATATTTAACGATTGAATACTCACCATGCTTACCATGCTTTCATTACATGCTTAAAATGACTATATATTGAAATTATTTTGTGCTGGTATGCCCATTTCCTTATCACCCTTTATTTTTCTTTTTCTCCTTCTGCAGAAGAGTTGAGACTATTTGTATCCTCCTATATTTGTCTATTATACATCCTACATACTTTCACAAATAACAAAAATAGCAAGGTCAGATATAGCTTCAGTGTATAATGGTCATCACAATGAAATGTGAATTACCTCTGCAGATCTAAAATATTAAACGTGAAACGATGATCTTAATTTGGAATAGATTATAGATGCCAATAATCTGTTCGTTTTTCTTAGCAATGATCTGTTCCATTGTCAACAAGTATTTCCGTCAGTAGCCGGATGAAATGTAAATTTATATTGTATTATGCTTATCATTATACTGCAAGTACTTTGAATCACTGAAATTGCAGAACTATTTCCTGTTATTGAATGCAAAAGATACAGCACGAACACGTTTTCCATTACCGGAAAAACACCATACAAATGTTCAACTACTGTATTAAAGTGATAAGAGATAGACACAGCACCAAGCTCGTAGGCTTATAATACAACAAGTTGCACCAGTTTCTCAATTTTCCCCAATTATATTCAATGTTTGCAATAATTATTCTTCATATAAAATTGTTACCTTTATCCAATGCATACCACCTCTCTCCCCCTCTTTAAAAATATGACCTTTTTCAACTTAATGTCTCCCCAAAACGTATTTAGCAGAAAGGATTCGACATCTATAACGATCCAATTAGAAACCTTTTCTAGAGACCATTAGAAACGCGTTCTCTATCCAATCCTGGCTGAAACATAATTACTCGCACCCCCAGTAACCCACCTCTAAGTCATTCTAATCAACGTACCATGCAAAACACGAATCCAACGCGTTCCAGGAATACAAACAACTGCCTGTAGCTGTTTAGCTGTACGCGACGAGTATAATTATTTCGGGTACTCCTCCAGTACAAAACAGACACCCAAACGACATTATTTCAACACAAAATATTTAAAACAATAGTTATAAAAGCATGATACTTAATACCGCGCTTGACATCAGGTATAATAAAATAAATTTCTTCAAAAATTTCAAGTTAAATCTTAAGCTTTTTGTAATTATATCAAACTTGTTCAATTGACAATGAGTAATTTCCATCGTGTTTTGACAACTGACTCATCGTTGATGTATTTCCTCGGAATTGAAAAAGAATGTGCATAATTTTGTCCTCCGTCAACACTCAAAATATTATCTGCATGCTATACTAGGATTCAATTTTATATTACGTTGCCTCATGTTCCATCACTGCTTTCCCTACTATCAGTCGGAACGGTAATATAAACCAGTCTTCTATTTCCTATACTATTCTGCATACCATTTATCAGGAACAATACATTTTATTTGTTAATCTAATTAGATGCGAAGTTCCTCATTTGTCCTATATCAATCAATGAATAAGTGAATTGAAATCTGTGCAGAAAATAATGTAAATCGGAAAATAAGGATAGAAATCTTTTGATTACTTACAATTATATTAATATTAAATTGAATATACAAATATAAATTGACAGAAACGATATTTATTTAACGGAAACTAAATGCAATACTATCTATATCAAATAACTTTACAGTTATTTTACCACTCTCGTCACAAACGAATCTAACACACACACACACTCTCTCTCTAACAACTCTATCAATTCTCACGACTCTACTCTTCGACGACTCGATACCTCTAACGACCTCTACTCTTCGACGACTCAATTAGCTCTGATTCTCGCAACACGCACACTTTTCGATTCGCCTTGCGTAGCGAAACCGTCCTTCTTCTAACGTTGTCTATTGTTTCCCCATACCTATGTAAGAACTACCAACTACGTGCCTTTAGTCACGTAGGCACTCTTAAATGTAAACGAAGCACGCAGAAACACGACGTACACGGTTTTTCTATTTTCAACTGATTTCTAATTCGAATTACTTTACGATATTACAATAAGTATCTAGTAATACGACTTCCGAACCGACGTAATTATTGCAATGATTGTTAAATTTCAAACAATTTCTATCCATGTTAAACATATTACGTATATGTGCATGTCTAGTATTTCGATTAGTTGCTCTACTTGCGGTAGTTCGCCATTCCGGATCATCTAGACTCAACAAAGATGCATTCAATTTACTCCATACCTTAAAAAGCTCTGTAGCGGCACAAGAGTTAGAATTTGCTTCAAACCAAGTTGTTGTTTTGCTTCGGAATATTTAGAGGTATTGTAAGGAATTATGACCTCCGGGCAAAATAATGGCGCTGCTACATGTAACCGTAAACAAGACGAATTTGTATCTTTTGACCTCTTCTGACGATTATGAATAAACGTAGGAACGTGAGCGCAAACGATTCAGTATAAACTGTGACTAAACGGTTCAAGTAAATATCGTTTCGCGACAAGATCTTCTGCCTTAAATAATAATCTTTAACGAGTACACATTTTGGTAGTCTCATTATTCGATCCCCCACAGCTCTTATTAAGGAAGATAGAGGCCTGTGACAGTATTCAGCTTGGTAAACTTTGAACAGAGCATATTGATAAGCCAGAGTAACTAACATACAACCTTTTTTTTCTTTTTTTTTTTTTTTTTTTTTTTACGTGGAGAAATTCTCATGGACACTCCGCTGTTGCAGTAATTGCGTAACAGCAGAGTAGTGTCGGACTCTTACCGACTAAAACTCCACGATGACCGCCCGACGCGTATGACAGAGGTGCTCCAGGATTCTCTAATGAATTAACTTCAGTTGCACCCCCTTCACTCGTTCTCCAGTTCTAGCCAGTCCTAATATTTCCTGACTATTGAATTGGGGTTAGGAGGGGCCATTACCCCTAGCGCTGTCTCTCCTTATTGATATTCACCGGAGGCTTGTCTTGTGTGCTTCGACAACTCGCATACAACCTGGTGGTACAAGCTATGAAAAAACTTCCCCGGACATGAGAAAACACATTTGCCCAGATAACGTACGAAAGGTATTAGAGCCCACCAAATAAGATTTGCTACAATTTGCTGTAGTACGTCACAATAAGCCCATGAGTTTCGCGCGTCAGACGATTTTCGAATTAGTTGATG